>NW_007726917.1:358160-382014 GCF_000696425.1 Galeopterus variegatus
AGACATTGGTACCATCTAGCAGGATGGAGGAGCAGTCCATGAGAGGGAGGCATTAAGTGCCTTGTAAACACAGCATTGGTGACTTCACCTGGAGTGCTGTTGAGGTGGGAGCAGGGAGTTGAGTTTTAAACACCAAACTAGCTTCTGAGAAATCTTGTGGTTCCAGCACTGCGGGCTGAGAACCAGAGGGGTTGAGAGAACACAGGGGGCCAGGGCATAGGTTCCCTCGCCTGCAGCTAGGGATGCTTGTCTGCCACATCATGCATGGGGGTGATAGAGAAAGGGGCAGGACACAGAGGAAAGGAGCTATGAGGATGCAGTTTGGAGGGACGGAAGATGGATATCAGATCCCTCAGGTCTCACCTCCCCAGGGGCTTGGGACAGTCCCAGGATATCTGAGACCATGAAGCATAGATATGCTCCTTTGACACAAGGAAATTGAGGCCTGAGGGAGAGGGTCAGCCCAATTCACCCAGCCAGGCAGGGAGTAAGGCTGCTGGGGATGATTTCAGTTCTAACAGCTCCTCCTTTCCCCATACGGGACCTCAGTTTCCTCAGTTTCCCCATATGCACAATGGTGGCACTGACTCCCACCTTCCTTTCTTCCTTCCTCCTCCCCCATCCCTGCCAGAAGTATGGTTCACTAAGAGGAAGACTGTAGACAGTCTTGTGAGGGTCAGGGCTCCCCTCCTAGCCTTGTGGAAGGTGGAATGGAGGCTGAGGGAGCCAGGAGCCTGGGGACTCCCTCTGTGGCTCCAAAGGCAGCCCTGCCCCTTCTTAGGGAAAGGAGCCCATGGGGCAAGAGACCTCCCTGGGGCTGAGGGTGATATGCCTGGGCTTGGGGAGTCTCTAGCCAAGTCAGTCTGCGTCTTAGGGTCAACACTGCCATGATTGGGTTTATCACCTTCCTTGCTCTGAGCCTCAGTTTCCCCAACAGTCCAATAAGCGTAATAGTAATCATCCCAGTCTTGCCAGTCTCAGGGCCACGAAGAAGGACCAGCAGGACAATAAGTACGAGATGGTCGCTCTTGTGAACACCAGAACCCAACAGTCCAATAAGCGTAATAGTAATCATCCCAGTCTTGCCAGTCTCAGGGCCACGAAGAAGAACCAGCAGGACAATAAGTACGAGATGGTCGCTCTTCTGAACACCAGAACCATCTTAGGGTCAACACTGCCATGATTGGGTTTATCACCTTCCTTGCTCTGAGCCTCAGTTTCCCCAACAGTCCAATAAGCGTAATAGTAATCATCCCAGTCTTGCCAGTCTCAGGGCCACGAAGAAGGACCAGCAGGACAATAAGTACGAGATGGTCGCTCTTGTGAACACCAGAACCCTAAAGAGAGATAAAACAGCCTGCTAATGGTGGCATTTCAGGCAGAGAACTTGGGGGCAGAGGAGACTACAGTGCTTGGGCTTTCAATCTCAGTTATCCCAGCCAACCCCTGGCCCTTGGCTTGCCCTGGGGATGGGACTGGGAGTGGCAATGCCTGTAGGCAATGCAAGTAGGCTCCATCAGGGACTCCATCAGCCCTGGGAACTGCCTTTCAGCCCCCACTGACTTTTCTGTCCTAGGCTATCAATTGCCTGCTGTCACCTCACACACATGGCAGCCTGTCGCCCACCACCACCCACCTCCCTCCCGAGCAGAGGCAGCTGCTGCAGCCTCCATGCTGGAACCAAAATTGAACAAGCACTTTCACAATGTCGCCTCCCGCTGACAGCTCCTAATTGCATGTTGAAGCCATGCAATGAAGCCCAAGTTACACTAATTATGTCATTACCCTAATTAAGTAAATACTGTACGTGCTAATTGGCTGTAATCTCTTCGGGGGATGGGCCCTGGGAGAGGAGGCCGGTGTCCCCCAGGCTTTCACATGGGTGGGCTGGGAGTAACATGATGGTGGGGACCTCTATCCCTGGGTTCCCCTGGGGGATTCAGGGAGGACCCTGGGCTATAGCCCTAAACAGGCGTGCCTGTGCTCTATGTGGTCAGAAACCCAGGTTGAAGGCCTGCCTTGGCCCCAACAGCCTGGTGGTCTTGAATAGGCCTTTTCCTCTTTTGATGTGGCTCCCTTGCTGTCCCTCCCTTCAGCCAGCCCAGGGTCTATGGACTTTTACACATACTAGGCACAGGGGGCATCAGAGGAACACAATGTCCAGTCAAGACCAACCAAGCCACTGGTATCGATCTATGGGATGCCAGTTACAGGCCTGGCCTGGGACAGCAAGAGGGAGAAACATTGATGACTGAGTAAAGCCCTGATTCCTGGGGACAGTGCCAGTGTAAACCAGCAAAAGAACTAACAGGACTGGGTTCCAAGGAAGGCCTGTGAGGTGGGATACTCTGAGGAAGTCTGGAGGGCTTCCTGAAAGAGGGGACCTTCACTTTCAAGGGGAAGAGGAAATCAGAGTATCAGAGTCAGATCATCTTCAAGGTGTGATTTCTAAATGCCGAACTTCTTAACTATGACTTTTGGGTGGGAATTGGGAGGGAAAGTGTAGAGGATTCTTAAAGCAAATGTACTTCACAGGGCCTGGTTTTCCAAAGCCTTGCAATTTCAATTATTGACCTTGCGGAGGACTGGAAATTTTCCTCAGGCTATAAAGTCTCTGGTGTAAGATAAAGATTTGTGGCACAGCAAGGTTGCTGGCTCAAAGACAGACTAGTTACTGATTGTTATGTAAAGACACTGAGAAATTGCTGTAAGAAGGAATGTTTGCTAAGATCAAGATTTTGTTGATAGGACCAGTTAATTGCCTTACTGGGATGTCATCTGGCTTGTTTCACTGAATGTCACCAGCCTATATTGTTAAACTATAACCCCACCTATGTTCTCTTCCTGTAACTTCCTGGTCTGGAAAATAAATGTAGGAAAAGAACTCCAATTTGGGGTTAATTTCCCAAGGAAGGGATGCCTCTAGCTTGAGGTTCTGGGGAAGTTAACCACTTGGGGACTTCTCACTGCTCAGAAGAGATGGGCTTTGAGTAATCCTTTGCGGCTCCATCGCCTAGGGGAAGTTGGGTGACAAATCCGTGAGGGGCAAAGCAACAGAAAAGAGAGCAGCCTTCTGAAGAAAGGCCTCCAACCCATTTGGGGGCACTGGGGATGCAGAAAGAATGCAGCCCTGTGTCAGAAACCAGCATGTAAGCCCCTGTAGGGCTGGTTTCCCATCCAAGCAGATCAGCATGCACTATCTCTCAGGCAGGGCCCCCATCCCTGCCTTGTCCTTCATGGTGTTCTGGGGAGGGTCCCAAAGGCAGGAGTGCAAGGCCTCAGCACTGGGGCTGGGGTCTTCAGCGGCTGGGCCTTCTCACAACCCTCAGGGCCAGACAGTGCCCAGTCTCCTAAGTGTGCCCAAGTGCTGCAGCACAGCCATCCTTATTCTCCCAGATCCACCCACCTGCCTGCTGCCACCTCCATAGACATATGCTGCAGCTCCACACCCAGCAAACACCACATGCTCACTTTGGTGGGCAACAGCTCCCTTCCCTTTTCGTTCGCTTCCCAGGGCCAAAGGCCTGCACAGCCCCCACCCCCACCCAAGCCCTGGACCGGCCCAATTCCCAGGCTGGCCTTGGCCAGTCCCCAGGTCTCAGGCTCCCAGCAGGTGACATCCACTCATTCATTGCCTGTCCCAGGCCTTCATTCATTCCACACAACACAGTCTGGGCTCCCCTGGAGTGGTTCTGGAGACAGACATAGGAAACCATTCTTCCAAACATCTGCAACTTACTCAAATGGCTCAGGGAAAAAAAATTATGTATCTCTCTCTCTCTCTCTCTCTCTCTATATATATCTATATATATACACACACACACACACACACACACACACACACACACACACACACACACAGAGCAAATATATAGAGATAAAGCAAGTGGAACAAAATATTAACAATAATTGAATATTAACAATAGTTGAACATATACCCTAAAGGATTTATGGGTGACTTTTGTTTTATTCTTATTCTGACAACTTTTCTTTAAGTTTTAAATTATTTCTAAATAAAAAGTAAAGTACCACCTGGATGCAGGCAAGAAACAGAGCACGCCCTTAGTCCTTAGGCAGGAGCCGAAGGCAGCATCCCTTGCCAGGAAACAGGCAAGGACCATGCTGAAAACACCACTTCCTTGTTGGTAGCCCACCACAGCCACCGCCATAGCCACAGCTGCTGAAAAAATGGCTCAACGCCACAGCAGTAGCCACAGCTACCATGCAGGCAACTTACCAGACACCCAAGTACAGTCATACAAGGAGAGTCATTAGCAGACACTACAATGAGAAGAGGATGTCTCTCTCCTCAAAGCCCACCCCAGTGTAACAGAAGCAGCGACTGCTCTACCACGCCCCCTGGTTTATTTCTGATTTTAGTAATTTCTAAATTCTCTCTTTTTTCCTTGGTTAGTTTAGATAAAGGTTTTGCAAATTTTGTTGATCTTTTTAAAGAATCAAAAAAAAAAGACTATTAAGCAGTCTATACAAAGCATGATTAATGTATATATTTTAATCAAACATTAACTTTACATGGGGTATAATAATCTTTATATATATTGTGTAACTTGTTAAATACATAATTATCATTCATTTTCTTTGATAGACTTTGTTATGAGAGATTGAAATCAAGCTCAAAACTAAAAAATATATGTAAATAAAAGAGAAGTTAAAAAAAGAAAAACAGGGGCCGGCCCGTGGCTCACTCGGGAGAGTGCGGTGCTGATAACACCAAGGCCGCGGGTTCGGATCCCATATAGGGATGGCCGGTTTGCTCACTGGCTGAGCGTGGTGCTGACAACACCAAGTCAAAGGTTAAGATCCCCTTACCTGTCATCTTTAAAAAAAAAAAAAGACAAAACAAAAAGTAAAATAAAGGAAGAAATGGGGAAGAAAGGAAGGAAAGTCCTTTCCTTTCTCGGGGCTCCAGGCTATTGGAGGAGACAGCTGGCCCAGTGGCAGCCAGATTGATGTGGCCCTGCTGGAGCATGGGGCAGGAGGGCTTCCCTGAGGAGGTGACAGGAGTTTGTCTAGGCAAAGTCTAAGGGGCATCTAGTTCTTACTCTTCCATGCAGGGGGGGTGAGGGGATGACTCTCTCCCAGTCTCCCTGTCACAGCTTAGGCAAGCCCACAGCTCCCTCTCCTTTTCCCGCCCTTTGAAGAATGTGCTCTGGAACCTCCATGAGGAGTCTCAGTGGGACAAGAAGGGGAACTTCCCTTGATCAGAATGTGTAGGAGAGTAGGTTGGCTGGTTAGCTCAGTTGGATAGGGTGTGGTGCTGATAACACCAATGTCCAGGGTTCTATTCCTGTATGGGCCGGCCACCGAAAAAAACAAAAACAAAAAAAGCGTGGGAGGGTGGCTTGAACTTCTGTGCCTCTGAGAGGAGACTGGACCAGGATGAGAGAGGGATGGGCCGGCCCAATAGGGTGTGGTGCTGATAACACCAATGTCCAGGGTTCTATTCCTGTATGGGCCGGCCACCGGAAAAAACAAAAACAAAAAAAGCGTGGGAGGGTGGCTTGAACTTCTGTGCCTCTGAGAGGAGACTGGACCAGGATGAGAGAGGGATGGGCCGGCCCTGCTCAGGGCCATTCTGCCCTCCCTCCCCCCAGCACTAACAGACTGG
Source organism: Galeopterus variegatus (assembly GCF_000696425.1). Taxonomy (NCBI): domain Eukaryota; kingdom Metazoa; phylum Chordata; class Mammalia; order Dermoptera; family Cynocephalidae; genus Galeopterus; species Galeopterus variegatus. The sequence continues at coordinate 363,790 of NW_007726917.1, forward strand.
TAGGCACTGCCCTAGCCTGTCACAGCAGCACTTGGCAGCAGAAGGGTAGCAGTGGGGAAGTGGTTCGTTATTCCACCTTTCATAAGGTCCACATTAGGAAGCCCAAGAACTGTGGGGTGTGGAGTGGGAGGCCTCTGTTTTCGGTGGGCTTGTTAAGGGGCTGTGCTTCTGAGCCCATCCCTTGCAGTGTCCTTCCCACCCCATCCCCTCCCTCACCCCTTCTTCTCCACTCCTCCCCTTCCCCAGTGCACCCACCATTCTCCCCCCTCCTTTGGGGCCCACGTGCTTGTTCCTAAGAGGAGGTTTCCCCTAGCCTGTTCTCAGTCACGGCCTCAGACCCCAGCCACAAGATAGGCCCTGTCCCCATCAACAACCCCTCCCCACAAAAGACACTAGCATCCCCGTGTGTGGTCAGTCACGGTGTATGGCCCTGGGTGTTCAGAGCACTCAAGGATCGAGGGGACCCCCGCCTGCCCTCACAGCCACCCTCCTGTACCCTCGACCCCAGGCCACCACTTTAGAGCATGGACCAGCCCCCCATTCTGTCCAGGATGCTCAGGGCTGGGGCTCCTAAGGGTCAGCAGGGGCTGATTCCTCCATTCAGATACCTTTGTTCTTCTCATGCCTTTGTCACTGGCCCCAGTCCTCCCAGCCAGCCCACCAGCCCATTGCCTTACCTCTCGCCTGGCTGGACCCTGCTCCCTGCCATTCCCCCTCGTGTGTGGCCTTTTGCCCACTCAAGTCCTCGTGGCTCCCCCAGAGACCAGCACTCGCATGGGACAGGGGTGGGGCTCTGTCCCCGCCAGGCGGTGACTGCCTGCCCACTGCAGCCCTGCCTCTCACTTCCCTCTCCTGCCCATGCCCCACTTGCCCCTGCCTCCTCACCCCATCCCTGCTCTCCCAGCCCTCACCTCCTTCGACCCCTCCCCATTTCCTCTTCCCTTCTTTCTTGGCCCTTCAGTCCCCAGGTGTTAGGCTTTATCTCTTGGGCAGCAGGCAGCAGCATGTTGTCCTCCCCTCCCCTCTTCTCTTCTCTTTCATCCTCTCCCTTCTCTCTTCCCCCACCAGCCTCCACTCCTTCGCTGCTCACTCACACTCTCCCTCTCCTGCTGCCCCCCTCTTTCTCCCCCACCTCTTTGTTTCAGCTGAGAACCGGCTCCTCGGGACAGTTCCCACACTGCAGTGCCTCTGGTGAGGAGACAGCGCCACAGAGGTGAGCCAGGGGATCCAGGGACAGCCGGAGCCCTGGGGGGCGGGCAGGTGGGGAGAGTGGGCAGTTTCTGCCCAGGGCAGTGGGAGCAGCAGTCACAGTGCCAGCCTCAGGTGCCCCAGTGGTCAGCAGGAGTGAAGGGTGGAGGGACAGCCAGTTGGCTGCAAGGGACAAGTCTGGCTGGAGGCTGGCCAGCTCTGTCCCTGTCCTGGCTTTTGCCGGTGGCCTGGGTTAAGGGAGACCTTCAGGGGGGACCCGACAGGGTGGGCGGGGGCTGGGCTGCCCGGAACAGCCAGCCCCTGAAGGTTTGAGTGTATGTCCAATCCTGGAGTCCAGAGTCGGAATCCTGCCTCTGGCTGAGCTGTGGCTATGAGGTTGCTGTGTGGTAGCAGTGGCACTGTTCTCAGGGCTTTGACCCCCAAAAGTGCCTGTTCCTGGTGGGGGCTTGGTTGCAGGTTGCAATGTGCTGGGGCTGCTCCCACTGCCCAGGTCAGGGGTGTGGGCAGAGAAGAAAAGATCTTCCCCCTGCCACAAGCTCACAGGTTTCACTCCAAGCTACTGGCCCCCAGAGCCACATTGGGGAGATGAGCATTTCTCCCTCCTCTAGGAGTCTTTGACCAGCTTCCCCCAGACAGGGTCCCCAGGGCAGCTTTACCCAGAGCTGCAAACAGTAGGGTTTCAGGCCAGAACCCAGATGTTCCTGCAGTCAGCTTCCTGGAACTGTGCTGGACAGGGAGGAATGGGGGCTCTGTGGGTAGAGGTGGGGGAGGGCAGGGGTGAGGAGAGTCCTGGCTCTTGAGTGAGGCTACGAGTGTGATTACTGGAGACAGCCCAGGACTAGGAGATGCTGAGACTTTAATGCTGGGCACGTGGATGGGAGTGTACTGAAGGGGCAGGAGCTGGTGCCAGGGGACCCACTCCCTTCTCAGCTGGAGCTGGTGATAGAGAGGCAGGGTTGATGGGACCAGGACAGAGAGGTGTGCTCCCTAGAGAGGCAAGCGGGTGGCTCTGCTGCCTGCCAGAGGAGAATCAGGAAAGGCTGAGTGTGTGGGGGTATCAGGAAGGAACTTCCCAATGGGCTACATTCTGGGAGGCTGTTTGGCCAGGGCAAGGCCAGGTCCTACAGCTCCCTGGACCCCCAGGGAGTCAGTGGTGGACGAGATCATGGTGGGTAGCGATCCCATGAGGCAGAGCTGCTAAGGGCAGTGGCCCCTCTAGGACTGAGCAGATGGGCACTTGTTTCCAGGTGCCAACCCTCTTTCTTTGGCCAGAAACTCTTCATTTGAGCAGGGCAGCAGCCACCCCCAACCCCAGATGGAGCAACATGAACAGAAAGGTGGAATCAGAGCTGTGGGTATGAGCTGGTGCAGGGCTGAGTGTCCACCTCCTGCCCACTCCCTCCAGCCACTATGGGCCAGCCTGAGCCAGGGGAAGTGAGGGGGCAAAGCCTCAGAACTCGCTCCAGTGGTTACCTGGGGAGAGGTATGACTCAAAGACAACCCTGTCTTGGGGAAAAAGGCCATCCCTCGCAGGCTGGGCACAGCTCACTACAGCTCCATGGTCCTGTCTCTCATGAGGCAGCCTGCCTAGGTCATTGGCTTCCCCACCATCCACGGTGTATCGGTGTCCCCCCCACCCCTGCACACTCCCACTCCTTCCCTAGCACACCCCAAATCCTCTCACCCAGCAAGGCATTCTCAGCCTGAGGTCAAGCCAGTCTTCCCCCACCCGTCTGGGCCTCACTATGTCCCCCCCGCATAGGATCCAGACACAGAGGGAGGCAGGCTGCCTTTCTCATTTTTATGAGACATGAAAGGCTCTCCTCCAGGCTGGCTCGGCTTACTCTAGCTCCAACTGACCCCACATCAGCTCCATGACCTCCCAAGGCACCATGCACCCTACTAGCCATTAGAAACTCAAATAACAGCCCCTGCTAGTGCCAGTCCAATGCCAGAGGGCAATAAGTTATTGGCTCAGTCTCCGTTAGTAAGCACCAACATTCCACCCTGAAAGAAGGGGGCCTCCCTGAGCCAAGAGCTCCCCAAAATTCTCCTTGGAAGCAGCCAATACCTCCTCCCTAAACCCCCCAATTGTACAGAGCTTTTCCACATAGATCCACCACCTGCTGACACCTCCCCAAAGAGGTGAGCAGGGCAAGGATGTTGTACCCATTAGTCACAGGAGAAAACAGAGGTCTGGAGAAAGGGAAGTGGCAAGGAAAGTACAAGGACCTAGGACCTGATTCCCACTCCAGTGATCCTTCCAGGCCACTTAACTGCCACCCTGGTGAGATCCTAAATGAGGGTGGGGTCCCTATGCCCACCAACATGTCCACTAGCTTCCCATCCTCTCTGCCCCCAAATCCTCAAGGCCCCAATGGCATTCCCAGGAACGTAAGAGCTCAGTTACTCCCTGAAGTGTTTGAGCCAGGGCTCTCAGCCTTCATTCCAAAGTGGGCATCTAAAGGGTTGCCTGGGCTGGCTGAAGGCTGCGGGGCTGAAGCTTCAGAGGGGAGGTAGAGGGGGGTTCCCAGAGCCTGGTGATGCACTTCTCTCCCACCTGAGATGCCCTCCATCTCCTTGCATGCCCCTATCCTCTACCCTCTCAGATCAAAGTCCTAAAACAGCCTCATGACATTACTGCCTGCCAAGATCCTCATGAGGTTTGCCACTGCTGTCAAGGTGGAATCAACCCCCCAAGTCAGGCACACAAGGCCCTTTGCCAGCCTTCGTGGTCTCCTGCTCCATCATATCCCCAACACTTTAACTACACCAAACCGTGTGTCTCCATGCAGGGATGGGGCAGAGCACAGCTCAGAGGCCTGCTCAGTGGCTGTGGTTGCACTGGACATGCACATGCCTACGTATACACCCATGTGCACACACAGATGTGTATACACACAGAGACACACCTTTATGTAGAAGCCCACCACTCAACTGCACAGTTTTCTACCAAATCACACAGACAATGGAGTTGCTTCTCTGAGCCAAGAAGAGACTGACAAATCTGCTTTATGGGTCCCTGGAGAGGCCAAGTGTGGTCATGTCACCATCCCCAAGCCCTTGAGGGGCAGTGGGGAGGCAGAAGTAGATCTTCAGGCTCTGGCTGAGCCCATGCTGGGCCCTGGGATCTGAGCCCCAGAGAGTGGCAGAGAATGGGCAAGCAGGTCCCAAATCAGGTTCTCATCCTGGCTCTGTAGCCAACTTGCCGTGCATCCCCAGACAAGCAAGCCACCTTCTCTGTTTCTCCAGCTATAAAACAAGGATTTAGATTACCAAACACCTAAGGGCTGTCCAGGCCCATTGCCCAGCTGCTCTCAGCACATGCCAAGTGCAGGGAATGGAGTGGCATGTGAGGGCTGCAGCAGTCAGCAGGGCTGGGCACCCTGCATAGTGAAAGCTTCCAGCTGGGCTGGGGAAAGCTTCAGGAGATAGAGGTGAGATAGATGCGAGGGCAGCAGGAACTTGAGCCAGGAACAGCCTGCCCTGAATGAGCCAGGTCCCCAGGTCACAAACCGTCCACAAGCTAGGTTATCCAGAGCCTTAGTGGGGAGGGCATGCCAGCCCTGGCCCAGAGCCCCTCACCACCCTCAGGGAGGAGGGGAGAGCTGGGGGAGAGGAAAGGCCTGCAGGAGCAGCCCCAGGCCTCGCTGTTCTCTATGGCTTTTTATTCCTATGTGATTCTACTGCTCACTCATATAGGGATTGGAGCCGTGGCGCACGGTGGGGACAGCCAGCGGAAGGCTTTGATACTGAGCAAGGGGGCCCAAATAGAATTGGGATAGTGGTGCCTACCTCCCAATCCAGGCTACTAGCCAGGCCGAGGGAGCCATTCCTCTGCTACTCTCCTCCCCACTCATCTCTCCTTCCACCAGCTGTTAACAGAGAAAGGGGCAAAGGGCTGCTGGACCCCATTACTGTTCTGACCCAACATCCCAGCAATGGAAACCCCCACTGAAAGGTTGGCACCAGGGCCTAGACTGTGTCCCTGGAAGAGTGGCTGAGGGAACTGGGAATGTTCAGCCTAGGAAAATGGGTTGGCACAAGGAAACAAGGCCCAGCATTCTTTGTGGGTGGGGATAGCCCTTGAATAAACAGAAGACTGGGAGGTGGTACAGATTTCAACTCAACCAAAGATGAAGTCTGTAACTAAGGGCTGTCCAAAGATGGAAGGGATGTCCTTGGTGGCAGATAGTAAAATCCACCTAACAAGGCACACAGGCAGAAGGCAGGCAGACAGTGGTAAAGTTGCCACAAGGGAGTCATGGTTGAGTGGGTGGCCAGTCACTTCTGGACCCAGACTGCAGCCCTTAAGCCTGTCATCTCTGGGATCTCTGCTTACGAATATCCAAGCTATCAGGAGCCAGGCTCAACCCTAACAGACTCTAGAGAGACAGACCCAGGATCCCATTTACATAAAACAAGTCCTGAGTGTGCCCAGCACCGAGAGAGGGGTGTGGGAAACTCCTGTCAAGTCCTGGCACTGTGCCTGCAGCCATACCACACTGTCCTTCTCCAGGGGCTCCCCTGTGAGTCTTTGCTTGGAAGGAAGACGCATGAAGAACCCATAGTGTGCTATTTTTATTTTCAGTCTTTCTTGCTTCACTCCACAGAAAAATCAGGCCAAAGGGCTCAGCAGAGGGGCTGCCCAGGGGAGAACAAGAATAAACTGGCCAAGAGGCTTGTCCTGGTCCTCAACGGTATCTGCTGCCATGTCAGAAAGTGGAGGTGGAGGGGAGCCCTCACATGCCAACATGGTTGGGAAGAACAGACATGGATCAGAGAGGCCCTGGGTGGGAGATATGAAGGCCAATGAAGCAGCCAGGGTCAAGAAGACGAGGGGCCCTAAGGCCTGGTGAGGCCCTGGGGACCAACCGTGGTCGGCCCTAGAATTCTGCCCTTATAGGCCTCCTCCGGAGTCCCAAAATGTGACCTATGCTATCACCAAGGTCGCAAGAACAGGAGGTGGGTGTCCATGACGTTGGTACCTGTCAGCCCTGTTCGCAACAGGTGTGTCCCACCCTGAAGGCGGCAGAAGAAGGTGTGCGAGTCATTGTGGGCTAGGAAAGTGGCCATGTCCAGGCCTTCTGCAGCAGCCTGGCTGGCAAGCTCAGGCGTGACCCAGGCTCCAGCAGCCTCTGTGGGCCCATCTTGCCCATCAGTGCCACCGCTCAAAAACAGCACATCAATGGGCCCCAGTGGCTGTCTTCCCAGCTCTGCCCCAACACGCAGGGCCAGTTCCTGGTTTCGGCCACCCTTGCCCGAGCCCTGCAGCTGCACTGTGGGCTCACCACCAGCCAGCAGGCAGACTGGGACCCTAGCTCCCGCCACAGCCTCCAGAGTCTCCTCTAGCTGCAGGTCTGTGAGCTGGAGCTCAGCTGCCAGCTCATGGAGTTTTGCAGCCTCCTCCTCAGAAGCCCTAGCCACGGATGGGGTGAGGTGGGTTCCAGCCACCCGGGCCAGCAGCCCATAGAACTGGGCCACGCTTTTCACATCACCCTGCATGGCTGCGCTCAGCACCATGGCCCTGTAGCCCAGCGCCTCAGCCTTCCGCTGGGCCTCAGCCAGTGCCAGCACATTGGAGCCAATGATCACATTGAGGACGTGACCACAGGTGTGTGGCCCACGGGGGTCAGAGTCAGCCCGAGCCAGCACAGTCTTCACGGAACGTGGCAGGGCAGCACGAAGGCCATAGTGATTGAGGATATGCAGGCAATCTTGCACGTTGTGGGCACTGGCCACAGTGGGGCCGCTGGCAATCACCTCCACAGGGTCCCCCACCACATCTGACAGGATCAGGCTCACCACCTGTGGAAGGATCACAGGGCAAAGCTCAGTCCCACCTTCTCTTCAGCCTATAGCCCATAAGGACAAACTGCCTCCGGAGTACCCATATACCCTCACACCATCAGGTGCATTTCCTCACCCATTTCTAAGCCCTCTCAGGTGGGATCACAGAACATCTGGCCACACAGACTCAGCCTAACCCTCTCTGGGCACCCCCACCCTTGACATTACTCAGACAGCCTTTGGTCTCTCATACCAATCCCCTGCCAATTTCTCTGCTGTTCTAGGCTTTCATCTCTCTGGAACATGTAAGTCTGGCTCCACCAGCCCAAGGCAGACTAGGAAAGAAGCAACTCACGCACCTGAGCAGGGTAGGCAGCTTGAGCCAGTCCCCCACCCTTAAGCTGGGACAGAGCCTTCCGGATAGTGTTCAGCTCCTGGATGGTGGCTCCGCGGGCTGCCAGCAGCTTGGTGAGCATCTGCTTCTCCTCCAGTGTGACAGGTGGGATGGGGGCGGGCAGTAGGGCTGAGCCCCCACCTGTAGAGATAGTGAGCATGTCAGGCAGAGGAGACATTCCAACCCAGGGAACCAGGCAAGCAGTGGTGGACAAACCCACATTAGGGAAGGAGGGCTAGAGAGGTGGTGTTAGGGTGCCCCCGTGTGGACATGCAGTGTGTGTGCACAGTCACCACACCCAGGCTACCTGAGGTTGTCCCCTGCCTTGGGGTACCCCAGATTCTAGCAGGCAGTAGAAAAATTAATTATTCCTTAAGAGCTTGGAACAGGGGGAAGAGCAGGGGGAGACAGCAGAGGGCCTAGAGGAGGGTTCCATGGAGTCTGAAGACCTGGGTGACACTTATGCAGGCAGCAGCAACAGCAGTTATATTTTCTGAGGGTTTTGCTGATACACAAAGCCCTGCATTAAGTGCTCCCCATGCACCCTCTCACTGTCACCCAACAAGGTCAGTTTGTGGGGAGGACCCCACAGCTCAAGGAAGGCCAGACAACTGGCCCAAGACCATCCCAGGGGTCACCATCCAGGTTCCTCACTGCCTCCCTTGCTCCCAATTTTACTTTGTGGGGCTCAGACCTAATGTCCTGAAGACCTGATATTTGAAGCATCCCCCCTGCCAACTGTCTTGAGCCAATCTGGCACTCTCACCTGAGATGAGCACGAGCAGCAAGTCATCGGCTGTGAGTCCCTCAGCCAGCTGCCGGATGGCCAGTGCAGCCCGCAGCGCATCACGGTCTGGCAGGTTGTCCTCTGCACCCTCGAATACCTGGACACGGCTGTGGGGCTTCAGCAGCATCTCCCTGAGAAGGGAGAGAACAGACAGGAAAAGATGGGTTAGGCTACTCTCCTCCCACCTAATTTCTTAGCTGCAGAGGTGGAGGTGACATGAATGAGAATGCCCACTGACCCCCATGCTGGAGCCAGGCCAGATCCAGGAGAAAAGGGAAGCTGGTGAGGGAGGGAGGTCCTGATTCAGCCTGGGTCTGGGCTCAGGTTTCCCTCCAGATTGACAGCAGTCCCCCGTGGCTCCTTACCACTTGCTGGCGTGCTCCATGGCAGCACGAATCCCCTTGGGAATGCTGATCACACCTTGCACAAGGTGCTGGCCCAGTAACTCCTCAGCTGCAGCTGCCATACCCAGCACAGCCTTGCCAAAGCCCACGAGGTAGAGGTTTTGCCGCAGCTGAAAGCTCCGGTCCCGCACCTTCAGCTGTCTGCCACCAGGGTCCAAGGACAGTGCCCGGTGCAGCATGGGGCCCGGCAGCACAGCTCCCACAGCACTCTGAAACAACTGCTGTGCCTGTTCTGCCAAGGCCATGCCACTGGCCAGCCGGACCACTGGGCGCCTCAAGAGAAGTGGACGCAAGGGGGCTCGGGTCAAGCAGGGCAGGACCTGCAGGGCTGCAGCCATGCCCCACTGCTCTCAGCACCACCTGGCACCCATGGCTGCCTACAGGGGAGAAAGCATGAATGAGGCCGCTGCAAGGCTAAGGATAGGAGGCTCCACACAGCGACCCCTCTGAAGGCTCAGGACTGGGGAACACCACAGCTGCTGCTTCGAGAATAAGCCATCAGATAAACCAAGGAGACTTCCTGAAGCCCACGGCTGCCTGATCTCACTCCGGTCCTTGGAGCCCAGCCCTGCCACCCAGCCACGTCCTCCTCTTCTGCAGACCACAAGCTGGCCCGCTAGACACTCTGCTCCAAGTCCAAAGTTCTTGTTAGCTGAGCCCTCCTCCTAGGTCACCCCCTGCAGCTGGGAGTTAATGATTGACATAGGGAGTAACTTATATCAGTGGGCTCCCACCCCACCCCTTTCCCACCTCCTGCACTTCTGAGCTCTCGCCCGGTGGCAATGCCCCTTTCTGGCACTCCTTCCTTGCCTCTTTACCCCCTCTGCTGCTAGGAGGCTGTTGGCTATACCACTAGTTGACCCCCAGCCTGCTCTATTTCATTATCTTGTGGGACTCAGCTGGGGAGCCTGGGAACACTGGGTCTGTGTGGAGAGGCTGCAGGCTCACCAGGGCACTGACAGGCTAGGCCCGGAGCACATCCACAGGGCATATGCCTGAGGAATCCCAGAACTCACGGCCAGGCCAGCAAGAGGTTCAGCTTAAAATCAGGAGTGGCAGCAAAGTCTGGCTCATGGTAGAACCTTAGGGAAATCCCCAGACACCAAATGAGGCCTGGTGCCATGGGGCCTAATCTGTAAGATAAAAAAGGATGCCCTTCCACCAACACAGCAGGCAAGACCCACTCCTGCCCAGAACACCCCTTCTGGCTCCAAGATAACAAAACAAGCCCTGGGTCACACCACCCACACTAGTGAGAGCCCAGTGGCTGGAGCAGGCCAAAGGCCAGGCTCACATAGCTGAGCCCAAATAATCATTTTCCTCACTGGGCAGAGTAAAAACTAGAAAAGCTTTGAGGTGAAGGTCAGGAAGCTGTAGAGAAGTTTAGGGACAATAAATCTCCAAAGAGTTCATCTGTTGGGCCGGCCCGGTGGCGCACTCAGTAGAGTGCGGCACTTGGGAGCACAGCGGTGCTCCCGCCGAGGGTTCGGATCCCATATAGAGACCGGTCCGCTCACTGGTTGAGCGTGGTGCGGGCGCGACACAGAGGGTTGTGATCCTGTTGCCGGTCACGAAAAAAGACATAAAGGAAAAAAAAAAAAAGAGTTCATCTGTTGGGCCGGCCCGGTGGCGCACTCAGTAGAGTGCGGCACTTGGGAGCACAGCGGTGCTCCCGCCGAGGGTTCGGATCCCATATAGAGACCGGTCCGCTCACTGGTTGAGCGTGGTGCGGGCGCGACACAGAGGGTTGTGATCCTGTTGCCGGTCACGAAAAAAGACATAAAGGAAAAAAAAAAAAAGAGTTCATCTGTTAAAAGGCATCTACTTTAATAAATGCCTACCATAAATACTGCAAGATGACTGCATCAGCAAGTGTGGATCCAGCAGGGGAAGGAAACTGGGAATTGGTGTTTCAGCTCTACCACAGGTTTTCTGAGTGGCAGGGACACCTCCATTTCTCTTACTGGGCCTCATCTGCAAAATGAGAGGTGGGGTGAGATTAAGATTACTGCTTTCCCCTTGACATCTCAGGCTCTCTGATACCTTCCACTGTGACACAGAAAACCCCAAATGCCAATGGGTATCCCATACCCAAATAACATGGCAACTTCTAGACCTTGGCCATTTAGTCTATCCGAGTCTCAGCTTCCCATTAAGAGATTAGCCCTGCCTGTCTCCTGTTGTGAAAGGGAACAGAGATCACCACCATGGAGACTCTGAAAATAAGCCCAGCTCTTGCCAGGGATACCCCTGAGGCTTGCCCATTAGGCCTGGAGCTAAAAGAGTCTCAGTACCTGAAACAGCTGATTCTTATAGCCTGCGTGAACTTTTTTCCCATTTCCCAGATGGACAAAGGCCTACAGGATCCCAGCCTTGCTAGCAGATACCAGGGCCCAGATGGGAGGCCGCTCAAAGCTAAGGTTGCCAGATAATTACAGGACGTCCAGTTAAATTTGAATTTCAGTGCTGGCTGGTTAGCTCAGTTAGAGTGCAGCGTTGTAATACCAAGCAAGGTCAACGGTTTGTGTTCCACACACACACACACATGAATTTCATGTACACAAGTAACTTTTCAGTATAAGTATGTCCCATACAATATTTAGGATATACCTACACTAAAAATTATTTGTCATTTATATGAAATTCAAATTGGACTGGTCGCCCTGTAGTTTTATTTGCTAAATCCTCCAACTCTACTTAGGACACTGTCTCTCCTAAACTTCGGAACGCAAAACGCAGAAATACCAAGAAAATCTGTCTTGACCCCTGCCAAGCACCAAGCAGGGCCGGCACCATTTCCGGTTTCCTCCGGTCCGCTTCCAGGAAGTGACGTCATCATCAGGCCTGGGCTCCGGCCTTCGCGAGGAAATGGCTGACGCTCAATGCACAGTGACTTGAGAAATAAGGGCCTGCTGCCGCCAGGGCCCGCCGTCACCCTGCCCAAGGACTGCTTCCGAAGGCTATGCGGGCTCCTGCGGCGCGGACTCACTGCCCCACAGCTCCGAGCGTGGCTTCCAAAGCTACAGACCGGAAGTACTCGCGGGTGGGCGGGGCGGAATCCGGAAGTGTGGGGTGGATGCCAGGTGCGAGCTCTGGCGGGAGGGGCCGCTGGGGAAGCCGGAGGCCGGATTAGGTCGCTGCATCTCCGCTGCCGGCCGAGCGACCTGGAAGGAGTTACCTTCAGGCCTGTTTTCTCATCTCTACAATGGGGGTAATAATTCTCGCCTCACCGGATTGCAATAATCAATCCCCTTCTTTATCCTGTACGATCCAGTCAGTCACCAAATACACCCCGAGCTCCTGTTAGGTACCAGGCACTGGGCTGCACAAGTGGACTGACAGTCACTGCTTCCCCACCACCCACCCCTTCTGCAGCCAGATGAAGTTTCCTCGCTCCTTCCGATGGCTATAATCCCACAATAGCTCATTGGTATTCCTCCCTCTTGCCCATGGGCCACCATATACAGTTTTGGCTCAGCAAGAGAGTTCTTTCCCGTGATCCTCGAACACACAAGTTGCGTGTAAACACGAATGACACTGGGCTTTCTTCGCTGTCTCTGCTCTCACCCTGTGCCCGCTGGGCTTGATGCCTTCCCACATTCATAAGACAAGTCCTGACCAGACTCCAAAATCAGAAGAGTACACCGTTTTTACTGATGTATTTTGGGAGAGATGGGGAAGGGAGTTGCATCATAGATCACACGGCCGACTTACTAAAAGTCTTTTAAAAAACATTTCTGCCCACCCACTCCCTTCGGCAGTTGCTGCATTCTCTCCATGATCTCCAAACCACGCTCTGCCCTTGTCATGAACTACTCACTGCCACCTACTTACAGCTCTCCCTGGATTTTTCTTTCCCTTTATAATAGAGGAACTTTTAGTCCCTCTCCCAAATGATTTCCCACTCCATCAAAACAAAGGCATCTTGTGGAGGATCTGCCGCCTTTAATGTGGAGAAGATTGTAAACCCCTAGAATTTCATAGTTTTTCTTTGCTTATAGTAAGCTGTCTTCAACCATTCATGCATTTATCTATTCCTGCATCACTCAACAGACATTTCCTGAGTGCCTTCTATGTGAACCAAATGCTGTTGCTGCTCGGATGAGTAAGAAGTGTTATTTTAGGTTAGGAAACTTAATCTGCTTTTCTGATTACCATTCTACACTGCTATTGGGAGTGTAAATTTGATTACCTCTCTCATTGTTTACTGACAAACTCTTATAAACAGACACCATTTATTGTCCCAGGAGACTAATTGTACCCATTTTTTAATCCCCCATTGCAACTCACAAGATGCATTTAAGAATAGCAAGGTTTAGATGCCCACTGGATTGTGAACTCCTGGAAGGTGGTGACTTGGTCTAACTCATATTTGTATTTCTACTTCCCTGCATATGATCAGGCACAAATAGAAGCTGGAATTTATTTATTTATTTTTTTAAAGATGACCGGTAAGGGGATCTTAACCCTTGACTTGGTGTTGTCAGCACCACGCTCAGCCAATGAGCGAACCAACCATCCCTATATGGGATCTGAATCTGGATCCTTTGTGTTATCAGCACCACACTCTCCCGAGTGAGCCACAGGCCGGCCCAAAGCTGGAATTTCTTTTTCCTTTTCTTTATAAATGAATTAACAGGAGAACACTGAAGTGCTGAGCTGCAAAGTGCTAAGACCCTAGGTGGAAAGGATTTCACTAAAGGAAAAGAGTGGTGGTGAGTAGAAGGAGAAGGCTTCGTGAAGCAGTGGAATTTAGGTCTGCAAAAATAATTAGGCTTCTCAGAATGCTTATACATTCCTTGATAGTGGGAATAAATATATGTCTAAGTCTTTTTAGAGTACGCTTGGCAATAAGTATCAATAGCAAAAATTTGACAGGCAATTTCACTCCAATTAAATAAATCAGCCTATGGATAAAGACGGTGTAGAGCAGGAAAATCTTTTCCTCTACCCTCTTAGGTTCAGTGGCTGGGGCCCTATATATTAAACTCACAAGATAGATAAACTGGAGAAGAAGCTTTATTTCATATGCATATGGAGGGCCTTACAGAAAGGAAGTGAACCCCAAAGAAGGGAAAGCTTATATGCCATTTTAACAAGGAGTGATAAATTGTGGAGACCTAATAAGTCAAAAAGAGGGTTGAGCTTCAAGGGGCAATTAATTGTGGGAAAGTAAATATATGGGGGATACTGTTGGAAGATAAGGGTTGTTTTAGTAAGGTAGGGTGGGTGTGTTAGTCCATTTCTGTTGTTTATAACAAAATACTTGGAACTGGATAATTTTTAAGAAAATGAAATTTAAGGGCCGGCCCGTGGCTCACTCGGTAGAGTGCGGTGCTGATAACACCAAGGCCGCGGGTTCGGATCCTATATAGGGATGGCCGAGAGGCTGGGAAGTCCACAGTGCAGGGAACACATCTGGTGAAGGTGGTGGTGGTGGCGACAGTGAGGCAGGGTATCACATTGCAAAATGGCATGGCAGAGCAGAGAGAGCAAGAGAGACTAACCTCATGCACTCTCTTTTTAAAGCCCTCAGAACCATCTCATGACCACCATTTTTAATCCATTCATTATGGCACGGACCTCTTCAAGGCCCCACCTTTCAATTACCATAATAGGATTTCCCACCCTCTTCACACTGTCACAGTGGTGGTCAAGTTTTGTGGGGACACTCAATCCAAGGGAGTAGATTTGTACAGATTCATCTCACCTGGGTGATTCTCTGTCTCCAGTGATAAGAATGTATTCCTAGGACTTCCTGGTACAGGGAGGCCACCTTTCTCAAGGAAAATTTATGTCCTGCTTTTAGGTTGAAAGGGGGAGGGCAGGGAGTCCTTCCTGCATCTGCTTTTTCCTGAATGCTTTCAGCTCAAAATAACTTTTCTACCAATGTAGCATATTTTGGAGTGGCATACTGTGATCCCCTTCAATTGACATGAAGAAATATACAGCCTAGAGATTTTATGAGTGTAAAGCAACCTAAATATCCATTGACAAGAATTTATATAAGGAAATAATATTTCTAAACAGACATTTAAAATATTACTAATACTGTTAAGGCAACATACATGTTACTTTTTTTAGGTGCTATTTTATGAGTAAAAAACTGTCAAAAAGGCTATTTAATTAAATGTAGAATATAAGCTTTCCCTGTTATTCAAGCAAGCTGAAGGAAAGAAGGTGATGGGGGTGGAGGAGAGTTTACTGAATGTATTCATTCAAGTGAAACTTTACTTTGAACATTCCCTTTCCCTGTTATAGCAAAGAGGAGGTGATTGCTGGTTACCACCTTAAAATCTACAGTAAAAATGAAGTATTGATTTGATTGTTTATGCAAAACTTGAGATAACTCAGAGGGTGTCAATCATCAACTCCAGACTCAATGCAGCTGTCCCTCAGGAGGTGCTCCTGGTCTCTGTGGCCTCCCTCCACTTGTCATTGACATCCTGAACCTTGGAGTTAAGAACTCTTTGTCTGCTCAGCCTCCTCTTCCTTACCTTTCATCCCCTAATGCCTCATAGAGTTTGCACCAGCTTGTGCAGCACCTGCCACAAAGGGTTTCAAAGGGCTAAGGGGTGGAAGAGCTCCTTTGGAGGGCTTCCAGGGTCAGTTCTGCAGTGAGCTTTCAGCAAAGTCACCCCACCACCACCCAGCCTTTGGCTGTGAAGTCTTGGATATTTCTCCATGGCAGCTCTAGTGCTAGGATGGAGTTGTGCAGGATTGCACAGTGGCAGGGTAGAGTCGAGGTGTGTCTGTAAGCAAAGCCTCTAAAACAAAGCTATTTTTCTTGGAAGCAGTGGTAGGGCAGAGTATAAACAACTCACCCAGAAACAGCTCAGCTATGACCAGACAAGTAACTGATGAGGAAGGAACACAAAAGTAGTGTATGTTGGAATGTGGGAAAAGGTTTTTAAGCATTTGGAAGTAGTTCTACTGTTTTAGAGGTAGGCCCTTTGGCTGTAGGCAGTTCCTCCTGGCTCCAGGCAATCAAGGCTTATCTGGAAGTTCCCATACCCTCCTTCCAGAACAAGAAGGCATTGTTTACCAACAATGGACTTTGTTCAGTGTGAATGGTTATTTGCTACTTGCCCTGGAAACAGCTGGAGCTTTCCAGTAGGGAAACTGTGTGAATCCAGACTCTAGCGCTTGCTTACTGGCTATGTGACCTTGAGAAAGTTACTTAAGCACTCAGAACCTTAGAATCTTCATTAAAATGGAGTTAAGAGCATTGAATAACATGTTACAAGTGCATGCAGAAAGGTTCAAAGTTGTGGCTGTACTATTCCTGGGCTGGGCTAGCTTCACAGGTGTGTGACCTGTGCAGTCACACAGGAAACCATGGTAAGAAGGGCCCAGCACTTGGTTTAATATTCTGTTATTGCCATCTTGAGATTCTTAACAATTTTTCAACAAGGGAACCATTTTTTAAATTTTGTACTGGGCCCCACAAATATGTAGTTGGTCTTGCTACCAGGGGAAGATGCCTTCCTTTCATCCAGGTCACCTATTCCTGGAGTCTCAGGATCTCTCTGAAGGATTCCAGTAAGTGGATATATGTCAGCAGTGCCAGTGCTGCACACTGGGGGAGGGGGAGGTAGCACTCTGGTTCCCAGGAGGCTGTAATGATAAAGTCTGAGCTCCCTTGCTATGACAGGTATGTATGTCCTCAGCCAGGTGGCCAGGAGAAACTGCCTAAGCAGTTCCTTCTAAGCAAGCAGCTTAGAAACCCCAGGCTCAGCTCATTCAGTAGCACCCCTGGAAGGCCACTTTGATTGAGTCTTCCACAGTTGACCCTTGTGGGAAACTGCAGTTTGTAATTCAGAACTAGTAGAAGCTCCAGGAATTGATAATGAAATCATCCACTAGTTCCTTGCCATATTAAAAATCAAATGTTCTAATCTTTTAAAATGCTTTTAAGCATATATTAATTTGATCATCAGGGGAAAAAAAATAAGAAACCAATAGAAAATATGTTTAAATGAATAAAACCATTGCTGAGGTTGCCTTTAACTCCATAAAAGATGTGGTAATTTTGGGCCGAGCCCGCGGCGCACTCGGGAGAGTGCGGTGCTGGGAGTGCAGCAGCGCTCCCGCCGCGGGTTCGGATCCTACATAGGGATGACAGGTGCGCTCACAGCGCTCACTGGCTGAGCTCAGTGCGGCCGGTCTCAAAAAGGACAAAAAAAAATGATGTGGTAATTTCAATTTGATGTAAAATATTACCTCCACTCAGGGCCTTCACAGAGCATTTATTTCCTGTTGGTGGTCAGTGAAATGAAGCATTCATTTAGTAAATCAAGCAATTTGTCGGGTATGAAGTGGTTATGTGTGAACTGCGTAACAGTTCAGTTTCAGTTTCAGACAACTGAAACATGCTATACAAAATTACCATGGGTTGCAATTATGTTCCAACATTCTTGCTTTTCCTCTTTGGCAATTATGCTCACACACACATTCTTCCCAAAGAAGAGCGTCACCTGATTCTAGTTATTCTGAGGACTCCTGTAAGAAGTTAAAGAAGCCCCACTGTAGGGCCGGCCCGTGGCTCACTCGGGAGAGTGCGGTGCTGATAACACCAAGGCCACGGGTTCGGATCCCATATAGGGATGGCCAGTTAGCTCACTGGGTGAGCATGGGATGGCCAGTTAGCTCACTGGGTGAGCATGGGATGGCCAGTTAGCTCACTGGGTGAGCATGGGATGGCCAGTTAGCTCACTGGGTGAGCATGGGATGGCCAGTTAGCTCACTGGGTGAGCATGGGATGGCCAGTTAGCTCACTGGGTGAGCATGGGATGGCCAGTTAGCTCACTGGGTGAGCATGGGATGGCCAGTTAGCTCACTGGGTGAGCATGGGATGGCCAGTTAGCTCACTGGGTGAGCATGGGATGGCCAGTTAGCTCACTGGGTGAGCATGGGATGGCCAGTTAGCTCACTGGGTGAGCATGGGATGGCCAGTTAGCTCACTGGGTGAGCGTGGTGCTGACAACACCAAGTCAAGGGTTAAGATCCCCTTACCGGTCATCTTAAAAAAAAAAAAATGATTGTATAGATCTATATTTATTTACATGGAAGATGTTCTTCATAGTATTATATGAAAAGGATAGGTTATAAATAATGTATTATGAACCCATTAAAATATTTCAGGGAAAAAATATGAAAAGTTCTACATCAGAATGGTAAATTTGGGGGAAGGGGGAGAGAGGGGGGGAAAGGAGGAATTGGTAAAGGGATATGAAAATCAACTACATTGTATATTGATAAATTAAATTTTAAAAAGACAAAAAAGAGGGCTGCCCAAGGCTCACTTGGGAGAGTGTGGTGCTGATAACACCAAGGCCACGGGTTCGGATCCCTATATAGGGATGGCCGGTTAGCTCACTTGGGACAGCGTGGTGCTGACAACACCAAGTCAAGGGTTAAGATCCTCTTACCAGTCATCTTTTTCTTTTTTTTTTCCTTTTTTTGTCTTTTTTCGTGTCCGGCAACGGATCGCAACCCTCAGTGTCACGCCCGTACCGGACCGGACCGGCAACGGGATTGCAACCCTCGGTGCTGCGCCAACACCTCGCTCAGCCAGTGAGCGGGAACCGGTCTGTATGTGGGATCCAAACCCTCGGTGGGAGCGCCACTGCACTCCCAAG
>NW_007726917.1:382970-385865 GCF_000696425.1 Galeopterus variegatus
TGGTTCCCGCACCCTCAGCGGGCGCGCCGCCGCGCTCCCAAGCGGCGCACTGTAGCAGTGCGCCACCGGGCCGGCCCTTACCGGTCATCTTTAAAAAAAAAAAAAAAAAAGACAAAAAGTAAATTTCATGTTACATATATTTCACTAAAATAAAAAAAAAATGTAACAGTGCGTACCTCTGGACGCTGTAATTTATTATTCTTGCTGTTTTTTTACTTTTTCTGCAATGGATATGTGAAAACTAAGTAAATAAATGAAATAGTGATTAAAAAGAAAAGGCAAAATTAAAAATTAAGTCTGATGCTCTTTTTAAGGCAATCTGATTCACTCCCAACTACAGCCTTTCCTTCATCCACCCATTAGTGGAGCCAGCCTTTTTGGGTCACTTTTTAAAGCCATTCTTTAAGGCAGCGATGCTGTTGGACTGGAAGCCAGGAGAGCCCCTGTAATAGGGCAGGGAGCCAGGCTAGGAATGTGAAACAGGATGAGCATTTCGGGACACTCATAAAATATGAAAAAATGCCTTTTTGCATTCCAAAAATAATGTAGGAAGTCAAGCCTTGGGAAGCTTTGGTCTTAACAGTGAAATTTAGAAAAGGTACAGGGAGTACAATACTTGAAAGATACCCTGCAGGGGCCGGCCCGGTGGCGCACTGCTACAGTGCGCTGCTTGAGAGTGCGGCGGCGCTCCCACCGAGGGTTCGGATCCCACATACAGACCGGTTCCGCTCACTGGCTGAGCGAGGGGCAGATGCAGCACCGAGGGTTGCGATCCCGTTGCCAGTCCTGGTCCAGTGCGGGCGCGACACTCTTGCCGGACACGAAAAAAGACAAAAAGGAAAAAAAAAAAAAAAAGAAAGATACCCTGCAAAGATTTCTTTTGGCTGACACATTCAGTAGATTATGGCTATTTCTGTGGTTATTTTTATAGGTTAACATGGACCAAAAAATGGCATCTTGGGCCGACCTGTGGCTCACTTGGGAGAATGTGGTGCTGATAACACCAAGGCCATGGGTTTGGATCCCATATAGGGATGGCTGGTTAGCTCACTGGGTGAGCATGGTGCTGACAACACCAAGTCAAGGGTTAAGATCCCCTTACCAGTCATCTTTAAAAAAAAAAAATGGCATCTCACTGGACATTCACTTCCCAACAGTTCCAGGACATGGCACCAGATCTGTCTTTGTTGCCGTCTAATGATTCAAAGCAGACTCTCATCAGTCTTTCTAGCCTCTGAAATAAAGACATAGGAATTACAGGGAAGTAAGTGAGTGATCTGGGGCACAGAGGGCTTTTCTTCCATTGCTTTGCAGTTTGGAAAGCTGCCATCCATTCAGGTTTCACTCATATTGGCTTTCTTTCTGCAGACCCCAGAACAAATTGTTGCCAGAAGTTCTGCTCTTTGTCAGGAGGCTGTTGCAAGCCAGACTTAGCCACGATCTTGCAATGTTCCCTTAGAGAACATCATCTTTTATGTGTAGGGATTCTGGCTCTCCTTTTACCCAGGGGTGTGGGACACAGCTCCTAGTTCTTTCCCGAAAGAGACCCAACTGTCCCAGGGCTTCCATTGCCCAGATTATATCTGATTTGCTGGATATCACATCTTCCTAAAGTCAGTGACTGAGATGCCTCCCAGTCTTTCCTGGTTTTTCTCCCTCTTTCACCAAACAAAGCAAAATAAATAAGCCCTGTCTCCATTGTTGAAGACCCCTGGCAATTAACCTTTTGAGGAGCTGCACACAAGTTAGAGATCTAAGATCCTGCATGGGTTGCACCAGTTTAACCCCTTGCACAAAAAGTTAAAGCCATAGGGCTAGCTGGTTAGTTCAGTTGATTAACGTGTGGTGCTGATAACACCAAGGTCCAGGTTTTGATCCCTGTACCAGCCAGCTGCAAAAAAAAAGTTAAAGCCTTAAAGCATGGCTTCTATTTTGTGATCAGATATTGCTTTCCTTTGCCAGAGATCAACTTTCCTTCCTTTTAAGGCAAAGAATCCCTTTATAGGATAGAACCATTAAAACAATACTGTTGACTACAAAGAAGGTAATGCAACTAACTGTTCTATATTTTGAATGTCGTGGTGATTGCATAACTGTATATGGGTGTCAAAACATGAAACTATCCACTGAAAAGGCTGATTTTTACTGTGTGTGAATTATACCTCCATTAAGAAGACCAACAACAGTCTGGTTTACTAACATGAAAAGATGTGTAAGATATAACACTAAAGCGGGGAAAAAAGGGGAAAAACATCTATAAAGTTTATGTGTATGTATGAATGAGAGGGAGAATATCGGAATTTACAACTGTAATCTGTTGAATAAGGAGATAATTTTTCCTTTTAAACATTTCTTTTTAATTGATGCTATGAGTTTTGGAGCTGCAAGTACTTTTTAAAACTTACAGATGAGTGTTTGTTAAAATGTATTTGTAAAAATGTATGGAGCTGTACACTTAAAATTAGTTCGCTTTATACACTTTATGTTATATCCCAATTTAAAAGTTTTTATATATATATATATATTTTTTAAAGGATGACCGGTAAGGGGATCTCAACCCTTGGCTTGGTGTTGTCAGCACCACGCTCAACCAGTGAGCGAACCGGCCATCCCTATATAGGATCCGAACCTGTGGCCTTGGTGTTATCAGCACCACACTCTCCCGAGTGAGCCACGGACCAGGTCGGCCCCCACTTAAAAAGTTCTTAAAGAAAGCTTAAGGCCGGCGCGTGGCTCACTCGGTAGAGTGCGGTGCTGATAACACCAAGGCCACGGGTTCGGATCCTATATAGGGATGGCCGGTTCGCTCACTGGTTGAGCGTGGTGCTGACAACACCAAGCCAAGGGTTGAGATCCCCTTACCGGTCATCCTTTAAAAATATATATATATATATA
>NW_007726917.1:386348-399278 GCF_000696425.1 Galeopterus variegatus
AAATAAATAAATAAATAAATAAATAAATAAAAAGAAAGCTTAAAGTTCTGGATAGTGGTCACAAGGGTGTATATCCAAGTAAAAAAAATTCATCCACTTAAAATCTGTCCGTCTACTGTATATTATACCTCAATAAAATAATAAATCGAAGCTCTCTAAGCGAGCTCTGTAGCGGACGTGGTCAAGCCGCCCGCGCCAGGTGAATTCACCTGATTCACCCCCAGGGCAGGCCTCCAGGGGCGTACGGGACCACGCAGTATCCGCTCCCACGCGGCCTGCTGTCGGGGCGCCTGCAGGGGGCACCCGAGTCCCTCTGGGATTGCGATCCCGCACAAATGCCCTCGGCTACCGGGCTCCCGTGGGCCCTGTGGGCAAGGTCGTGGGCGTCTCGTACCGTCCCTCCCAGCAGCGCACCAAGGAACTGGGGCCTTAGGCCACTCTGCCACAACACTCTTCAGCTGCCGCGCTGATGTCACCACCCCGCCTCCCCGGCTGGCGGTACGGTTCCCGCCCCGCCCCCTTTCCCGGCGTTCGCCGCGGCTGAGGCTCCTCGCCCTCGGTTTCTGCTGTCGCCCCAAGATGGCGGACACAATGAGCCGGCGCCTTGCCGGTTGGCCCTGAGGCGACTGTAAGGAGGAAACGGTCGGCAGGCCCCACAGTCCAGGCAGAAGAGCGTTGCCCGAGCAGGAGGGAGAGGAAGAGGCGACCTGACTGGCGGCCGCCCTCCCGTTCGCCACCGACGCGGCTCCCGCCCCGCCCGGATTGGCCCCTCGGCAGCCCGCCTGCTCGCCCGCCGCCGGGCCCCGCCCCGGCCCTGCTCCGCCGCTGCCTTCAGCAGCCGCCGCCATGAAGCTGACCGACAGCGTGTTGCGGAGCTTCCGCGTCGCCAAGGTGTTCCGCGAGAACTCGGACAAAATTAACTGCTTCGATTTCAGCCCCAACGGCGAGACGGTCATCTCGAGCAGCGACGACGACTCCATCGTGCTCTATGACTGCCAGGAGGGCAAGTGAGTGCGGCGGTGGCTCTGGGCCCGGGGCTGAGTTCCTCCCTCCGGTGGCCCAGCACTGGCTCCGCGGCCCGCCCTTCGTCCCGACTGCGGCCCCCAGGCAATTTTGCACCCGCTTCAGCCGGGGCCATCTCCACCCCGCAGCCGTCCAGAAGGCCTTTTTAAAAAATAATAGTAGTAGTCATAATGATAATAGTAATATTATTTGGTACGTCTTCGGTCTCCTCAGACCGCTTCTGCATCGCTTGCCAGCCCTCACTTTGACCTTGACCTTTAAACGCCCTGTCCGCCCACCAGGGGCCCCGGGTAGCTTTTTCCACTCCTCAGGCAGTCAGAGGTGCCGGTCGGCTCTGGCCTCGATGCAGAACTGCAGGGTCTGCTCTCCTGCCTCCTGCAACAGCGTCAGCTCCGTCTTCCTGCCCTCTCCGCGGTGACCTCGATTCAGCCCTGGCACTCCGCCCATCTCCTGCCCCTCAGCTTCCCGCGCGGCCTTTCTACCGTCAGGCCGCGTGGGTTGCAGTTCTTAGCTGTCAGGATTTATTTGTTATGCCTCTTCGAGCCCCCCTTTTCTTTTCTGTTCCAAGCCTTTCTCTTAGTCCCTCAGACTCGGTGCCTACCTTTGTAGTGAACTTTTTAACAACATCTAAAACTTTTCCTTTTTGCCAGACACAAACGAACTTGGCCGTCTCATCCTGACCTGAATGTTTGCTCCTGTTAGAACAAAGAAAGCATCGTAGAACAATTTCGTGCTTCTACTTATACTTTTGGGGGAGTGGGAGGGTGGTGGAGGGCGGCTGGCCCGTATTGGGATCTCTTATAGTTTTGGGGTTTTTTTTTAAATTACACTTTATGATCTACTTGGAATTATCGAAATTCCGAGTCTGACTGTGATCTTTTATGTTGCCCCAAGTTATCTGTAGACCCACCACACACAAACCTGCATCTCTTTGCATTATTTTATAAGCACAGCACTTTACTTTTCTCCCTGGGAGCCTTGTCAGTCTCATCTCACCCCTGTGGACTTGCTTCAAGTCCTTGCTAAGTAGTGAGCTCCTTTGGAACAGAAACTGGTTTAGGCTAAATTTGTTTTTGTTTTTGTTTTTTCCTATATAGGGATCTGAACCCATGGCGTTGGTGTTATCAGTACCACACTCTCCCAAGTGAGCCATGGGCCGGCCCTGGTTTAGGCTAAATTTGATTTACCCTCAGCCACCTTCCCCAAGCACGTTTGCTAATGTTTGGTTTAATTTGGTGGCTACTGGTTTTGTCAGACTTCATTTTGTTACTTAGTTCCAGATCTTTTTTTTTTTTTTTTTTTAAAGATGACCGGTAAGGGGATCTTAACCCTTGACTTGGTGTTGTCAGCACCACGCCCAGCCAGTGAGCCAACCGGCCATCCCTATATGGGATCCGAACCCCCGAGGCCTTGGTGTTAACAGCACCGCACTCTCCCAAGTGAGCCACTGGGTCGGCCCCCAGATCTTATTTTTGAAATCTTGGATTTTTCTCTACCTTTTCCATGTGTTTCTTTTGCTTTTTTTTTTTTTTTTTTTTTTTTTTTTTTTTTTTTAAGTAACTCATAGTCTTTGTTTTGGAATTTGTCTCTTCATTTGTGAATTTGATTATCTAAGGAAATGCTGTTTTGATCTTAGATATTATGGTATCTCCAATTTTCTCCCATTGGGGTTATGAGAAAGTATTATGTAACTGGCTCTGTATTTGCCTGTAGTATGTGGAAGAGTGGCCAGCAGAGGTGATCCTGGGGGAGAGGGAATTGTTAGCTGGACGGATACTTAGTTATTTGAGTAAATGTTATTCATTTAGTGGATGGGTTTTTGTCCAGGTCTAGCCACCTGAATCAATTTGGAGGAGGGAGTAACATTTAAGGGTGGGGATTGGGATTATGGAGTCCTGAAGCTAGAAGTAGTTTGAAGCTAGCTTGCTTGAAATGTTTAGTGCTTGTGCACAGATTAGAACCTGTCCCCAGAACCTGAGGTTAGAGATGCATATTCTCTTTCAAAGGAAATGAAAGTTGTCATAGCATTTCTTTAGTTTGTCTCTAAATGTGGCATAATTTCGTCTGGTTGGGAAGGATGACAGTGACATGAAGTCCTCTATTTAAAAGTAAAATGCCAATTTTATGTAATAATGCAATTTATTTACTCCCTAGCATTATTACATAATTACAGACTTACAGAAAGTTACAATAGTGTTTCAAATAACTCCCATATGATCCAATAACTGGTTACATTTTGCTGCATTTGCCTTATCACTCTGTAGGTAAATATTTCTTTCTATGTATGCATTTTTTACCCCTGAACCTTTAGAGAGTAAGTTGGAGGTGTCAAGCCCCTTTATCCCTAAACACTTCAACATGGGTTTCTTAAGCACAAAGACCTTTTCTTACGTAACCAGGCACAGTTATCCAAATTAGAAAATTTAATATCGCGCCGGCCCGTGGCTCACTCGGGAGAGTGTGGTGCTGATAACGCCAAGACCACGGGTTTGGATCCCATATAGGGATGGCTGGTTTGGTCACTGGGTGAGCAAGGTGCTGACAACACCAAGTAAAGGGTTAAGATCCCCTTACCGGTCATCTTTAAAAAAAAAAAAGAAAATTTAATATTGATACTATAGGGCATGCTCTTTTGAATTTCCTGTGATCAGTTGTGACCTTGATTCATTGTGATCTGTGGTGAGGGTGTGGCCTGGTAGTTAGGAGACCTGGGTTCTAGTGTGGCCTTGTGACCAGATATGTGGCATTGATTAAATCACTTCTCTGGATATTAGACAGCCTCAGTAGCCACCATTATTCTAAGTGATAATGTGAAAGAAAATTTTGCTGCTAGAGTACGTCAGACAAACATTGGAAGAAAAGTAGTGTTTCCTTGGACGCATAGTATTTTTACTAGATGGTACTGATGTTAGAATTTGAGAGTTTGACACTGAAATGTGCGAATGAGAGGCTCTGGAATTATAAGATTTTTGTTTCATGAGCACAATATTGCATCATTAACATTTTTTAAGGTATGGGGCTGGCCAGTTAGCTCACTTGGTTAGAACACAGCCTTGTAACATCAAGATGCAGCCTTATAACACCAAGGTCACAGGATCTTGGATCCCTGTACTGGCCAGCTGCCAAAAAACCCCATTTTTTTTTTTAAGGTATGGATTTTTACACCAATTAATTTATTACATGTTTTATTTTATTTTATTTTTGTCTTTTTTTTTTTTTTTACTGACTGGTAACGGGATCGCAACCCTCGGTGTTGCGCCCGCACCCTGCTCAGCCAGTGAACGGGAACCGGTCTCCACATCGGATCTGAACCCTCGGCGGGAGCGCTGCCACGCTCCCAAGCGGCGCACTCTTCAGTGCCCCACCGGGCCAGCCCGACATGTTTTAAAACAAGCATTTTTCACCCTAACTTTTATATATTTGCAAATGTCAAAACCAAATTTTAATACCTAAAAAAAAAAAAAGAATTTGGGAGCTTGAAACTGGCTAAAACATGATTTATTTTATGCTTAGTATTTTCCAGTTTTAGAGTTCATTTAAGTTTTCTTTATAATGGACTTATCCATTGAGTGGTAGTCAGCTTGGAAGAATATAAAGGGTATTGTTTGTGATAAGTGCAAATTACTCAAAGAGAAGGCTTTAATGTTATTTTCTTTGTTCATACATGATCACCAGAATCATAGTTTGAAGAAAGAAGCTTACCAAAATATTTGGAAAAATATCGTGCATGGACTTTGTAAAAACCCCTGAAGTGGATGCGTTATATTAGGATCTTGCTTTCAAACTAAGAAATGAAATGAGGTAATACATTTCTGTTATTAGGCACAAATCTCAGGTTAGTGTTTTTGACAAATTCGAGACAAATAGGTCTTGTTTATTTATTTATTTTTTTTACTTTTTTTGTCTTTTTTACTGACTGGTAACGGGATCGCAACCCTCAGTGTCGCGCCCGTACTGGGGACCGGCAATGGGATCGCAACCCTCAAATCTCAGGTTAGTGTTTTTGACAAATTCGAGACAAATAGGTCTTGTTTATTTATTTATTTTTTTTACTTTTTTTGTCTTTTTTACTGACTGGTAACGGGATCGCAACCCTCAGTGTCGCGCCCGTACTGGGGACCGGCAATGGGATCGCAACCCTCGGTGTTGCGCCCGCACCGCACTCAACCAGTGAGTGGGAACCGGTCTCCACATAGGATCCGAACCCTTGGCGGCGCTGCGCTCCCAAGCGGCGCACTCTCCAGTGCACCACTGGGCTGGCCCAATAGGTCTTGTTTAAATGGCACCAAAAGTTGTTCATACATCACACCCTTTAACATTGGCTGTTCAAGTTCTGTCTTTACTATGATAGACAGGCTGAAATACTTGGGTACACTTTTTCCATTTGTAGAAGCAAAATCAACTATCGTTAGAGAGCAAGCACACATACACTCAGGCACAATTAGTCATTGGTGGTCACGCAATAACCCCACAGCACAACCCCGTACAGTGGACTGGACAGGGTAGCCTTTGTTGATCTTTTCAGGGGTGAGATGTTACTCTGGTAAAGATAATAATGTGGAAAATCCAGTGCATTTGTATTGAGAAGTCTTTTTTGGAAATAGATTTTACATAGGGAAGCTTCATTGACATTGAAAAAAAATTGAGAGTGAAATGACTTCTCAAGGCTACCTGCGTTATCTGATTGGTTAGCATCCAGATTCCAAGAGGATTTTACATTGAGAGGGTGAACTTTCATTTTCATAAATTGGGACTTTTGGTAAACATTGGTACAGGATTTATGAAATCCTCCTTAAGACCTAAATATAGACATTAGAGGCTTTCTTGTTTTCTGACTTGGTTCATATTGGGGAATTGTCTTGGCATTTGAATCTAGTTTTACATAGATATTTGGGGGTAAAAATTTTTTTGCCTAATGTAAGCTATATGTAACAAAGTTTTGGGTTATAAAGGATTTGCTGAGATCAGTTTTAGCTTTCTCTTCAAGGTTCTGTAGAGGAAGACGTTTAAGGTTCTTCACCAAATGAATTGGTAACCTCTAGCTTAGAAATGTGTGATTTTTACATTAAAGTAAAAACAAAAGAACCATTAACTAGTTTTGCTAAGGAAAGTTAGGCTTGCTTTCTGAAAGGCTAAGCCATGCTTTGGACCTGTAGGATAGGGAGGATGGAAATCTTCAGCAAGAGCAGGTTATATTAGGAAAGACAAGCAGTTTTGCATCTGGTTTCAGTTTTGATAAATCACTGCCTTGAAGAAAGAGCTTTTCTAAGTGAATGGCTTAAGAAGAAAATTCTGGCCTCTTGAGTTTGATGTGTTTTCATATCCCTCTTTATTGTAAGCTATGACTTGTTATTTTGTGTGCCTTTCTTCCTTCTTAAATAGATATGCTTTTCTTTTTCTCAAAGTTTACTTTTGAACAATGTATTAAAAACTGAATTGAATTTCCAGATTTACTTCTGCTTCCTACCTAACCTTGGCACCAGGTATTCAGAAGTGAAAGGCTTCTTTAGATGGCTGTTGAGTTTGGTTGATTGTTGTTTCCTCCTTCTTGAAAGAAATTTTGTTTCTTTCCAGTGTTAAAACTTACCAAGAATCCTCACCTTTGCCACATCATTCAAGTGCTTCTCTTTATATAGAAATCCAACATTTTGGTGATGGAGGATTTTGATGGTTTTCTTTCTGTTTCTCATCAGACCAAAGAGAACCCTGTACAGTAAGAAATATGGCGTGGACCTCATCAGATACACTCATGCGGCAAACACAGTTGTTTACAGCTCTAACAAAATAGATGGTAAGCAAGCCTTCTTTTTAGGAAGTTAAGGTCATGGTTGCTTTTGTTAAATAGTTCACAGGAATCTTTGTGACTTCTGCTTTGATTATAATTAGTTTAAATGTTTTCCTGTGCTGTCAGTAATGCTAATTACATTGTTATGACTAAAGGAATGCTGGAAGCAATCCACTAGCACTTTGGAGGGACTTGGAACTGAGTATGAAAAATCTCCAGTTTAGAGTGGGGAACGGAAAAAGTAAGCAAATAATTGTATTTATGCTTTGTACTTCTTGAAACTTGAAAGAATACTTTAGAACAAATAAAAGAATACTTGACACACAGCAAGTGGTAAACAACAGGATCTTACCATTCAAAATATATAGATTTGAGGGAAGTTTCCCAAAATGCTTGAGCCATAATAATTTAAGGGAGGTAGGAGTTTTTGGTGTAGGCCCAGCCTTTTCTGGTCTGTGCCATAAAGAACACTGTACTGACCTTAGTCATGTTTAATTCCAGGGACTTTTTTAAAATTTGAATTTGATCCCCTTTTTTTACTTTTATTATTTTTCGGTAGGTGGTTGGTATGGGGATCCAAACCTGTGACCTTGGTATTATAAGGTTGCACACTAGCCAACTGAGCTAACTGGCCAGCCCCTGTTTACTTTTAAATAAAACTTAACATCTTTGA
Source organism: Galeopterus variegatus (assembly GCF_000696425.1). Taxonomy (NCBI): domain Eukaryota; kingdom Metazoa; phylum Chordata; class Mammalia; order Dermoptera; family Cynocephalidae; genus Galeopterus; species Galeopterus variegatus. The sequence goes on from NW_007726917.1 coordinate 393,830, forward strand.
AGAGTGAAGGGTTAGTTTTAGAAATTAAACATGTGAATTTCTTTCTGTAAAATGGTCTCTGTTTTTGCCTGCATTTCCCCTGGGATAAGTCCTTCTGAGTTGACAAATCATCTGGGTAATTGAGCTATAACATTTTCACATTAGGATTTTTTCTTTCCTTTTCTTTTTCTTTGTTTCTTTTTTTTTTTTTTAAAGCTTATCTCACTGGTTTATTGATTGTTTCACTTTTTGCAGCAAGATTTTTCTAATGTCATTCAACAAGGATTGCTTAGATTGCTATTTTGGCTGTGCCTATCAGAGCAGATCAGCAGAAGTCTTTTTTTTAAGACTTTTCTGCCTGTACTTAAGTTATAGTAAAAGTATATCATTTCTACTTTTCATGCTTCTATTTCAGAAGTGGTTTTCCATGTTAGCAGTGCAGTTAATGCTTTTGGACAAGAATAAAAAACATTAGGATCCCGAGGAAACATGTTAATGTGATCATCTGAATGACTGGTATATTTCTTCTGTTGGGCTGTTTTTCTGGGTGATTAAATGAGAATTCTCCAAATGTGGTACAAGATGAGGCAAATGTGTAGCACTTGCAGCTTTGCTGCCAGTCCTCTGCTGTAAGGATGTTGCCTTTCCTGTCTCAAGTGCATCCTGAAGAGCTCCTCCAACGCTTCGTTTCTTTTTGCCTGATTCCAGGCTGAGGTAGTAGTTTGTACAGTTTGAGGGTCTATGATACCACCCGGTACAGGAGATAACTGTACAGGCCACTGCCTTGCCAGGAACAGCGCGCCAGCTACTGAGTGGGGCGGAGAGGATGGCGACGCCCTGCTCATCTCTGGGAAACCAGGTAATGGGGAGGAAGTCTTTTTCTTCTTAGGGCAGGTGAGTAGTTCTTAGCACTAGAACAACCAGGAATACTTTATAGTTGTCATTTGAGAAGTTTGAAAATGTTTTTGAGGAAAACCATGTAGAGTTCAGTTATGGAGCATACAAAGAGTGCTCATTTTCCCCTCCTAGGTTAAATGCCCTCTTGTTAGAAAGTACCCTTGTGAACCATTGGGATGACTTGGTGCTTTCAACCTCTTTATTTCTGTGCTCTGTTTGTGTCCAGGATGTTCTTTCTGTGCTTTTTTTTCTACATTTAGGCACCATTTCCTATTAACTGTTTTTCAACAACAATTTTTCCTTATTCCCTGTCTTTTTAGGGGCACAGTACTTTTCTACTTTCCAATTCTATTCTTTATGGCACTTCATTCCCCTACCACTACCATCTTTTTTGTTTGTTTACTTTTTTAGTGGAATCATTTGGCTTTTGAGTATTTGTTTTATTTTCCCCAAGCACAGATCTGTATGATTATTGATTTCTTTGATATTGTCAAAATCTCACTGCTATGACTTGTTGGTATATTTCACGAGTTTGATTTTTAAATGTCTTAAGATCTTTTTCTCCCATATCTTGACATTAATTCTCTTTCCATTCTGTTTAATCTTAATGTAAGTTGTGTATCCAGTTGAACATTCACATGGGTCAGGATTGGGTCAACACACTGCTGAAGAACCTTGGACAAAAATTTGCTGCCAGGGTACAGTCTGATCTTCAGCTAAGCTTGGCTGCCCACCTCCTTGAGCTTGTTTCCTCAGCAGCCAAATGGTTTTTCTTTAAGGTTTGCCTTTCTGTGGGCACTAGCCCAATGCCTAAAACTATTGATTTTCTTTTTTTTTTCTCTTTTTGGCCAGGATACATTTGTAGGGCAAGTTGCATTGTAACTATGAAGAAGCCAAAGACTGGTAGTAAAACAATGATTTTAAATATTGCTCTATATGTTCTCATCTTAAGAACTCTGCTTTTGAGTTATATGAAATCTACGTGCCCATTCTTCAGCTGTGGAGAAGAATTATCATTACTTATTTATACCTTGCTTGGGTTATGGAAAATAATGGGTTCTTTGACCTTGTCTTTTCAAAAGGAAAAGGCAAAGTAAACTCCTTTTAAAATAGTACAATATCGGCTGGTCTGGTGCAGTGGTGTTTACAACTCTTAGATCACAACCGGTTACAGATTTCTTTGTTCCTTTTCCACTCCCACTGCTTCTCTTAACTAGTCTTAAAAAAAAAAGTACAATGTCATCATACTTTCTTTATCTTTTTACAGATACTATTCGTTACCTGTCCTTGCATGACAACAAATACATCAGATACTTTCCTGGACATAGCAAAAGGTAAGACTCAAGTGTTGCGGAAATTCTTTTAACCTGAGATTACCCAGAGAATAGAAGAATGGAGAGATTTTATCAGTGAACTGAAGCTAGTTCCTTATTGCTGTCTGGCATTCCTCTTAGTTTTCTCTTCATAACCCTTAAATAGTCAACTCTTGATTAACTGAGGTTGTGGAAGCAGGGATAGGGCTTCAGAAATAAGCCAAAATCTCAGTTAAAATATAATTAGGAAACATGTGGATTAAAGATATTCAGTGAAAACCTATGTAGTGAAACTTACATTTAGCATTTAGGAATCCAAATCTCAGCTATCCCTTAATGAAATGACCATTTGGTTTATGAGACCTTCCAATATAGTTGGCCCTCAGGTTCCTACATAAAAATGTTCCATTTGAAGATCTTTTTTTTTTCTCTCTCTCTCTTTTTTGGTGGCTGGCCGGTAAGGAGATCTGAATCTATGACCTTGGCGTTACAACACTGCACTCTCACCAACTGAGCTAACCAGCCAGCCCCCATTTGAAGATCTTAATGTAGATGCAAAAGACATAAAAAAATTATGCTTTGTTACTTTTAAACAAGAAAAAAGTCAAGAAACTTGTCTTCTTATTCTATATTGTGAAACAAGTTGATTCTGTCACCCCAACTTCCTCATTTTTTTCATCCAGTTTTTTAAGTTTTGGTTGAATGTTAAACACCTTTTTCCTTGGATAATATTTTAATCACTTGGTTTATTTCCTCCTGCTTTCATTTATTAGAGCCCTGATAGGAGATGGGCTTGAGAGCCCTTTGTTGTAAGTTGCACTTCTGATTAGGCAGGGCATTTCATGTTGCTGAAGACAGGAGGTGGCAGCTATTGATTACTGTGTAGTTCCAGACAAAAGATGGCTTATGACAAGTAGATGTTTTTTCCTGTTGTATTCAAATTAATGTTCATAGAGTACTATTTATAAGTAAGAGATGTTGCAGTTGTTTGAAATTATTTCCAATCTTCCCAACTATTCAACTTCTTGACCTGATTATTAATAGATGACTTTATCCCTGTTTTTTTGTGAAAATCAAGGCCAGCAAGATGAGTTCTTTACAACTTCTATCCCTTCCAACCTAAATGCCTCTCTTTCTTGGAACCCTTTTTTTTTTCCTTTGGTACCCTTTCCTTGAAAAAAAAAAAAGTAACCCTTCTTAACAAAACTTACATCCCTCTTTCACTTGGTATGATTCATCTCCTTAATTGGCATTTTCCTGCTGTCTACAAATTTACTTGGTCTTCCTTATCTTAAATCTACTTATTAACCCTATTACCCACTCCTTTTCACTGTCAAACTTGAAGGAATAATCTGCACTCTCCTATCTCCACCTCCTCCCACTTGTTCACTATTTAAATCACTTTTGCTCTAGTTCCAGAATTATCTATGGGGCTTTTTCCAAGCCTTTTTCCTTCCCATTTCCTGCTGCCTCTAGTCAAAATCCACTGCTTTTGCTTCTTGGTGTTCAACCTCTCAGTAAAACTTCTTTTCTCTTGGCAGCTGAGTTTTCCCATTTTGGTCCTGTTCTTGCTATTCTCAGCCTCTCTGTTTTGACTATAAAATAAACCCAGGTTCTACCCTAACTTTTTTCCCCGTCTCTTGGTATTTTCTCAACTATCTCCATCACTAATTTCATTCACCTATACTCATATGACTTCCCAAATCAGTATTTTTAGTCCATGTCTGTTACGAATTCGAGACTTATCTTCCACCTGCAGGTTTTATACACATCTATGCAGCTTTCTCTTCTGTGCCCCCACCTGACAGATTCAATATTCTGTCCGTCATTGTTATATTCCTTGGGCCAGCTCCTCTCTCTCTGCCTCATGTTTCTTCATCTCTATCTCTTTCTTTCTTTCTTTTTTTTTTTTTTTTTGTCCTTTTTGAGACCGGCCGCACTGCGCTCAGCCAGTGAGCGCTGTGAGCGCACCGGTCATCGGTCATCTCTATGTAGGATCTGAACCCGCGGTGGGAGTGCTGCCGCGCTCCCAGTGCCGCACTCTCCCGAGTGAGCCACGGGCTCAGCCCATCTCTATCTCTTTCTAATTCCTCCGACTCAAAGCATCTTTTGTCAGTTCACTCCCTTTCCCCTGTCTTTACATCAAATGAGTTGTTAAACACTCTTGATTCTACCTAGGTTTAACCTCCTATATTGCTTTCCTGTATACTCCTTTGCTTATGCCTTACCTCATTCCCTGTTAAATCCTAATTAATCTCCCCATCCCTCACCATCCTGCTTCAGTACCTCCACAGCCTCCCTCAGGAAACCTTAGTGGGTCTCCACATCTGCTTGCTCCTTTCCTTTTGAGTCATGTTCAACCCTCTCTGGCTCTGACCTGTCTTCTCAGTGTTATCTTCACCACCCCAGTTGAGGTGAACTCTGGGCTGCTTCCTGAACATGGGCCTCATGCCTTCCTGTATGGTACCTTTTGGAAAGGCATCTCCCATTGAAACTCCATCCACCTCAAATGTTGCTTCTTCCAGAAAGCCTCTCTCTGGCGCTCTCTTGGCAGTTAAGCTTCCTTAGAGTGAGAGTCTTGCTTCTCCTTGTGTTCCCTGTAATAAAAATAGTGATGGAGATAATTGAGAGAATACCAGCAGAGGGGTAAAAAAGTTAGGGTAGAACCTGTGTTTATCTTATAGTCAAAACAGAAAGGCTGAGAGTAGCAAGAACAGAACCAAAATGAGAAAAGTCAGTATAGAGCTTTGTACCAAGATAGACCACCTCTGAGCTCTTGAGCTGAATACTGTGGCTTAAAATTATATATCCATGTGCATACTGCTCACTGATTTATTGCCACCTCAGCATTCCCAGGACATTTTGCCTTTTAAGAGTATCTTTTAAAATTTTGGGCCGGCCCAGTGGCGCACTGGAGAGTGTGCCACTTGGGAGCATGGCGGCGCTCCTGCCGAGGGTTCGGATCCCATGTGGAGACCGGTTCCTGCTCGCTGGCTGAGCGTGGTGCGGGCACGACACTGAGGGTTGCGATCCCATTGCCGGTCCCCGGTACGGGCGCGACACCGAGGGTTGCGATCCCGTCACCAGTCAGTAAAAAAGACAAAAAGGAAAAAAAAAAAAGAGTATCTTTTAAAATTTTAAGTTGAAGGTACGGCCTGTGGCTCACTTTGGGAGAGTGCGGTGCTGATAACACCAAGGCCAAGAGTTCGGATCCCGGGGCCGGCCCGGTGGCGCACTGCGCTAGTGCGCCGCTTGGGAAG
>NW_007726917.1:399685-423536 GCF_000696425.1 Galeopterus variegatus
ACATACAGACCGGTTCCCGCTCACTGGCTGAGCGAGGCGCGGGGGCAACACCGAGGGTCGTGATCCCGTTGCCGGTCCCGGTCCGGTACGGGGGCGACACTGAGGGTTGCGATCCGTTGCCGGACACAGAAAAAAGACAAAAAAAAAAAAAAAAAGAGTTCGGATCCCTATATAGGGATGGCCAGTTAGCTCACTTGGGAGAGCGTGGTGCTGACAACAACAAGTCAAGGGTTAATATCCCCTTACTGGTCATCTTTAAAAAAAAAAATAATAATAAATAAAATTTTAAGTTGAGTTCTTTTGGAAGAAATGTTTTTAATTGAGTGACTCTTGATGATATACCATAAAAGGTGGCCTGTATCAGGAATGTGGTTGCGATTAGTACAGGCCTGTGGTTCTGTTAAGTGTGGTGCCCAGATCAGCAGCCTCATCATCACCTGGGAACTTGATAGAAATTAGATTCTCTAGGGGATAGCCAGTTGGCTCAGTTGGTTAGAACACTGTGTTGATAACATCAGGGTTAAGAGTTTGGATCCCTGTACTGGTCAGCCACGAAAAAAATTAATAAAAGAAAGAAATCAGATTCTCACACCTCTACCCAGATATGCTGGATTAGAAGCTCTGGTAATGGATCCCAGCAATCTGTTTAACCCACCCTCCAGGTGATGATGATACCGCTCAGGTTTGAAACATTGGTATAGTCCACCAACATCTTAAGGAATCATGCTTTTTTTTTTTTCATTGAAATATAGTCACATACCATAAATTGTCGCTTTTATAAAGCATAATTCAGTGATTTTTAGTATATTCAGAGTTGGGAAATCATCACCACTAATTCCAGAATATTTTCATCATCCCAAAGAGCAGTCCTGTACCCATTAGCAGTCACTCCTCCAGCCCCTGTCAACCACTAATCTACATTCTGTCTCTATGGATTTGCCTATTCTAGACATTTTGTATAAATGGAATCAGATAATATGTGTCCTTTAGTGTCTGGCTTCTTTGATTTAGCATATTTCTAAGGTTCATCTATTGTCACATGAATCAGTACTTCCTTTTCGTTGCCAAATAATATTTCATTGTATGGCTGTACCACATTTTGTTTATCCATTCATTAGTTAACAGACATTTGGGTTGTTTCCACTTTTGGGCTATTATAAATAATGCTACAGTGAACATATGTGTACATTTTTGTGTGGACATATGTTTCCTTTTTTTTTTTTTTTTTTTCTTTTGGTGGCTGGCTTGTACAGGGATTGAACCCTAGACCTTGGTGTTTTATCACCACCACACTAACTGAGCTAACTGGCCAGCTAGACATACATTTCCAATTCTCGTAGATATATACCTAGGAAGAGATTTTCTGGGTCATACAGTAACTCTGCTTTTTGGAAAAACTGTTTTCCAGAGCAACTACCATTTTACATTTCCATCAGGAGTTTATGAGGGTTCCAATTTTTCCATATCCTCACCAACACTTGTTATCTTTTTTTTTTTTATATATATATTATAGCTATGCTAATGGGTGTGAAGTAGAATCTCATTGTGGTTTTGATTTGTTTGGGGATCATACATTTTTATTCTATAGTTTTGCTTTTTAATTATACTAGTTGTCTTTGATTATTCCAGATATGCTTGTGTATGTGTGCTTTAATGTGTTTCTTTTTTCTTTTTTTTTTTTTTGTCTTTTGTCTTTTTTCCGTGTCCGGCAACGGATCGCAACCCTCAGTGTTGCCCCCGTACCAGACCGGGGACCGGCAACGGGATTGCAACCCTCGGTGTTGCTCCCGCGCCTCGCTCAGCCAGTGAGCGGGAACCGGTCTGTATGTGGGATCCGAACCCTCGGGCGGGAGCGCCGCCGCACTTCCCAAGTGGCGCCCTATCCAGTGCGCCACCGGGCCGGCCCTAATGTGTTTCTTAAAAATGGCAGTTTTGGTAGAACACAGGTATATATGGGTAGGCAGGGTAGTTTAGAGTTTACATCCAATTTTTGCTAATATTTTGCTTAAACTCCTGTCTATCTTGATGCATTGCAGGGTGGTAGCCTTGTCCATGTCACCTGTGGATGACACTTTCATTTCTGGGTCTCTTGATAAGACTATCCGACTCTGGGATCTCCGGTCTCCCAACTGCCAGGTAATGGTACTTCACATTACACTTTTTGAGTGTTTTTTATGGTAGGCATTATCATCAACTCTTCCTCTGAGAGAAGGGGAAAAGCAGTGGTTCTATTCTGGGATCCCAGAGTCTTTTTAAACTTTGGGAAAAACCTGCTCTACTGGTAGGTAGCTGGTAAGCAAATACCCCAGTCTAGTGCAGATTGCATTGTACTTTATGGCTTATTGTTTTAAAAACAGTTTTCTTAGAGCATTTGAGCTACAGCCTGAAGGGATTTGTTTTTTATTTGAACTTTGTGTGTATAATATTGTGCAGTTAGGGTTGAAGAGAAATTTGTTGTGTGGGGTTGGCCAGTTTGCTCAGTTGATTAGAGCATGGTGTTGATAATACCAAGATCCAGTGTTCGATCGCTGTACCAGCAATGCACCAAAAGAAAAGAAATTCTTTGTATGGAGGCTTAAAAGCTTTATTTTAGTTAGTTTTGTGTTTGCGTTTTCTGTTCTGTAGGTAGGCTGGTATGTGTTCATATCCTTTTCCTAGTTTCCACTGGGAAAGTGAATTATATAGTGGTAAGGTCCCAGATTCATTAACTTTTTGTCTTATTCTTGTCTCTTAGGGTCTCATGCATCTACAGGGCAAACCAGTTTGTTCTTTTGATCCAGAAGGGTTAATTTTCGCTGCAGGTGTCAACTCTGAAATGGTCAAACTTTATGACCTTCGTTCTTTTGATAAGGTAAATCTTTGAATCTTTGAGCCATCTTGATATTATGGAAATTTAAGAGTGAGGTGGACATTTAAGAGCCTTTTCTATGGTAGAGGAGGTATTTGGTAAATATTAGAGAAGCAGAGCAGTAGTTCATCCTCCACTTTCCCTAGTCAAAATGGAATCTAAAGGGGTATAATGGGAGTTGGCTCTGGCAGAAGGAATTATTAATGTGCCTTGGGCCTGGGGCTACTATTTTTCTCTTTTGCAGGGGCCATTTGCGACCTTTAAGATGCAGTATGATCGGACTTGTGAGTGGACAGGACTTAAGTTTAGCAATGACGGAAAGCTTATCCTCATCTCCACCAATGGCAGCTTCATCCGTCTCATTGATGCATTCAAGGGAGTGGTGATGCACACATTTGGGGTGAGCTGACAGCCTTTGAGCATGGCTCTTTCCATGCTCATACTTCCTAGGCCGAGAATTGTGTTAGCTGGTTGGTGGAGGCCAGCAGTTATCCTTGACTCAGTGATCAAGGAAGGCATGGGCTTGCATCTTCTTTCTGCACATGAACTTGTTTCCTTTGGATTCTCACCAAGCGGCCCAGGTTTGGTGTTTAGATGTAAAATAATTCCTAACAATAAACAGTTTTCTTGCCCCCTTGTATATGATGTTGGGAATAGGGGGTGGGTTGTAAAGGGTGGCAGCCACATTTGGAACCTTGGCAGCATTGTGCTTGACAAGGAGAGGGTTTCATGAAAGGAAGGTGATGTGTGTGCTGGGTCAGTGTTTCTAGGCAGTTGTCTGTATTAATGGCCCTGTTACAACAAGAAACTGCTCTGTTTTGTTTTAGGGTTATGCCAACAGCAAAGCTGTCACACTGGAGGCTTCATTTACTCCAGACTCTCAGTTTATTATGATTGGTGAGCTTCCTTTATCCCCCATGGGGTTATTTCTCTGGTACTAGACATTTGTTTATTTAAATTATTAACAAACTAATTAAGATACTATCTGTTTGGTAGATGTTCTCAGATTTCTGTATAGCACATTATGCCAAGGGTGTAGCGTCTTTAACATGTCCTGACTTTGGAGTTCTTTACTGGGAACTGGCATTAACGTTGGTCTTCCCTGGACCAGCAGTAGAGTTAAACTCTATAAACACCACTTTATTAGTAATACTAACTTCCCGTTATAACCCTGCATTCAGTTATCTTAGTGGCTAGATGTTGGTAGAGTAATGATATTTAGCCCCTTTTTTAGATGAGAAAAATGAAATCAGAGGGAAAGTGGCATGCCTGTGAACTAACCAGGGTCAAGATCAATTCCCAAAGTTTTCTTCCTTCATTGTCTCTCCTCCCTCTCAGTTTCTGCTGATGGCTACATCCTGAAGCTTGGTCTCTCTCCAGACTTCAATCCATGTCTCTTTCCCAATTGTCTTTGTATTATGCCTCGAGCTGTTACATTTTCCTTGATCATTCTCTTTAGGTTCAGAGGATGGCAAGATCCATGTCTGGAATGGAGAGAGCGGTATAAAAGTAGCTGTGCTGGATGGTAAACACACAGGCCCCATTACCTGTTTGCAGTTCAACCCCAAGTTCATGACATTTGCCAGCGCATGTTCCAACATGGTATGTGAATAACGAGTGATGTCCTCCACCTAGGGGCTCTTTCCAGGTGGGGTGGTGGGTGTCTCAAGGAGCACAACAAGATGTGTTCTACATAGGTACATTACAGGAACCCAAGTTCACAGTTCTCAACTGGTGGCTTCTTTTTTTCACCTCCTATTATTATTATTTTCCCTCCTGCCTTTATTTGTTTATTTACTCCCCCCCCCCCCCCCCTTTTTTTTTTTCCCCCCCCCCTTTTTTTTTTTTTTTTCCCCCCCCCCCCCCCATCTCCTATTACGGGATCTCTGGTTGGGCTGGTCTTTCATTTTTGTTATTCTTCCCATGATCTGAGGTCACCTCTGAGCTCCTGGGAGATCACAGGCTGGTTTTTATTCTGTCCCTGGTTTTAGGCCCAAACTACGTAGGTTACACTTGACAACTTTTTTGCCCCTTAAAATACTCTAAACCAGCCTTTAGCAGCTACGACCTTCAGTTTCCCATTCCTCTTGGTTTATGTTGAATTCCCAGAATTTCTCTTGACCATAACTCACCTCTTAGAATTAACTCCAGACCCTTGTCTCTGTTAATCAAAGGATCAGCCTCCAGTTTCCTTTTGGGATCTCCTAGACCTATCTGGGTATTTGAAGATGAGGCATTTCATTACTAGCATACCCAGAGCACATTGCTCCCTCCCTTTGTTTTTAACCAAGAAAATAATGTCAGAAGAAATGCAATAAAACCATCCAGTCCAGTCCTCAGGAAGGAGAGGGCCTGGCTGAGGTCACCTGGTGGATTAGCAGTGAGGCCAGGTTACCCAGACACCCACCTCCCTGGCAGCACTCCTTTTTTCCCCTTACAACACTGAATCACTGTGAAGGAAGGTAGACCATGAGTGTTGGAGGGAAACAAAACCAACTTACTTTCACAAAGAGGAGAGAGCGTTTGTCTCCATAGATTGCCAAACTCAGTTGGTCAGGAGAGGGGCTATGTGCCATAACTCATCTACCATTGGGGTTGGGCACCTTGATGCTGTGGGATAGGGTATAAAGAACCCTCAGCAGTGAGAAGATGATTGGCTTTTTAAAGTTGACTTGTGTTCTCCTTCCAGGCCTTCTGGTTGCCCACCATTGATGACTGACCTTGATGCTACTTGGCTGTTTCTATACAGTAAGGGCAGCCAGCAGGAAAAAACTCAGAGGGGACTGAGATAATAGTGGGATTGGATCATTTGACTGGGCTGGAGAACATCCTTTCACTTGGCCTTCCCATGGATGTGCTGTACATCTGCTCAAAAGAAAAAAATTACTTTGCTGAGCTTCTTCAAAAGAACTCTTGGTGCGGCAGACTCAATAGGGACTCAGCTTTTCCAGCTGTCACTGCACCAAGCTCCTTCAGAGCAGTGGCCAGACTTATGATTAGAGTATAGTAGGGCTCTCAAGACACCTTCAATTTTGAATGTATTTGCTGCTGAGGAGCCGGTGAAGTCGTCAGTTCTGCACATCACTTCTCTCACCCCCATAAATGCATGGGAAGTCACAGTTCTGGTTTTGAGATGCTAGGGCAACTCAGTGCCCTGTGCCCTCACACTGCATGTCTTGTTACTGGGTCTCCATGTGTAATTGTGGCATTATTCCACAACCATCATGTTTTTTTGGTGCCAAACATTTACAGAAATAAGTCTTCATATATCTTGGGGTCAGAGAAAGGGACAAATACAGAAGGACCTTGCTTGCCAGGGAGCCTTGCAGTTAGTGTGTGAGGGTGGGTGGTCTGGGCAGGCTTCAGGCTCTGGGTGTTGGGTGGGAAAAGGCCCAAAAGCCTGAAAGGAAGGGAAGGTGATAGCAGGTAAGTTCCTAGGGCTGGAAGGTTTAGCAGCAGCCTGGTGCAGTCCTCCGTCATCAAGACAAACCTGCAGTTCTCCTGGGTGCCTACCAAGCTTGGTTTGTACGAAAGCAAGGTAGGAGTTTATTTTTGTACATGAGGTGCATCACGCTTTCCTGTGGGCCAGTATTGTGGAGTGAGTCTTAGTTGTTTACACTGATGCCTTTCCTGCCCACCACAAATTGTGTATATAGTCTCCAGGTGATACCACCCCTTTCTGCAGCTCCCAACCAAGAGCTGGTTCTAGGCCTGTGTTATATGTTATATTTAGCCTTTTTATATATGACTTTTGATTTCTACTGTTTGTATCTTAGCACAGTGTGCGCACCTTCATTTAAATATATCTGTGCATACATATATGCACATGTATATGTGTGTGTATGCATATCTCTCTCTCTCTCTGTCTCATCTTAGTTTCTCAGAGTTCAGCCGAAGGAGATGGAGTCCTACAGCCCTGGAGAAAGACTGCATCCTTGCTAATAGTGTTTGCCACAAGTGTTAGTGAGTCTTCCCTATTACCTTTTTCCCTTTGGGAGACTGAATGAAGCAAAGCTTCTAGTGTTTGCTGTTTCCATGGCAGCTAAGTGAGGGTCTTGGAATGACTCCCTTGTGTTCCTCAAGCTGCACTTCGGGGCCCTCTTTGCAGTATTAGCCCCCTTTTTGCCTGGTGATGCTCTGTCTGCATCTGTGTGTGACAGTCACTCTTGCATGGCTTATGTCTGGTTTGTGGCATTTGGGGAGAGGATGCTAGAACCAGATTATTTTCAGTTTGTTAGAGGCTTCTTTATCATTTACAGGTCACTCCCATGTATCTGGTATGTCTGCTTTGTTGCTACTTTTCCTTGCTTTCTCTTGGGAGAGGAAGGGGCTTTAGCCAGGCCCAGGATGAGATGAGCTACAGCTGGCTCATCTTTTCTTCCCCTGCATGGCCTTCTTAGAGCAGAGCAAGTGGCATGTTGACTAAGCTTCCAAACATATATGCAGGCAGCACTCCCTGCAGATACAAAAACTGAGGTTCTCAGCAAGGTTATGACTTGCCCAAGAATACATAGCTCCTAGAGGGTAAATCAAGCCATCACTGCTTCTATTCAGCAGCAGGACTAGGCTATGAATTGTTAGCACTTTTTTTTAAAGCAATTACTTTTTGTCATGTTTCTCAAACTGAAAAGGCAAGAGGCGTACACCTTTCCCAAAGGTAGACTGGAATCTGCAGCTGCCGTGGTACTACCCACTGTGTAGCTCTGCCTTCCCAGAGTGAAGGGAGGTTTAGAAACCAAATGATCTGAGCTGTTAGTGCCCACCCTGGCTTTTCAGGGTAGAAAAATTCATGACATGAATAACTGTTCAGAGAGAGTCGTTGGGACAGAGGGTTAACACGAAACGCTGGTGCTTTAATATATCTGCAACTAGAGCAGCCACCAAGCATGACTTGCTTGCCCAGCAGCAAGAAAATGATCTGTATTTGAGTTCATGTATCCAAAGCTGAGGCACTATGTTCTTTGAAAACATGCCACTTCATGGCCTCTATTTCTGGGCCTTGTGGCTGCAGAAGCTAGCTGACTCCTGAATTGGGAAGGAAAGGGGAGAGATGCAGTTGGAAGTGATCAGAGATGATGTGGTGGTGGGGTTAAGGCAAAATAAGGGAGAAGAGGCTGAGGGCCAGGGCTGCACAGATGTTCTCAGTGGAGCCAGATGAGGTTCCTTAAACAACTACAGATAGAACTGGGGGGGAGCGGGGGTCACTTGCCACCCTCTTAGGAGTCAGGGCCAAAGCCACTGATTTATATTTGACAGTGACAGTGCACTGGCTCAACCAACAACCAGTGGGTTATTTTTTTAAAAAGTATTCCCCATTGTAATCATAATTACTGCTTATTAAGGAAAAATTGGGAATTTAAAAAAGATAGTTTGCCACCCAAATGCTATCACTTACTCTTTTGGTGTTAAATGTTCCTCTAGACATTTCTGTGCATAGATTTTTGGTGTGTTTACATAGTTGTTATTCTACTGTATATACAATTTTATGTCCCTTTTGTACTTAACATATAAACATTTTTTCCATGTATCAGTCTTAAACAGAATTTTATGGCTGCAGCCTCTTCTGTTGTTTCTGGGCATTGTTTGCCTGGTTCCTGGAGTTGGAGGGAGGGAGGGATGGGTTGTCTCGTGTTCTCCTGGCTCACACGGGGGCTTGCTGTAAAGCTGTGTGGATGGATTGCTGGGCTCCTTGACCTTCCCCCTGGTAACTAAGGCCTGTGGGCTGGTGGGAGGAACCCCTAGACCCAGCTCTCAACATCAGGCTCTAATAAACAACTATAGGAGCAGGCAAGCCTGAGCCAACCTTGATCTTCAAATACTGTATCTGGCATATTCTTCAGGCTGCCTTGCATTCCCCCAGTTTACCTCAACCCTTGATCAGATTGGTAACCTCCAGCTGGAATAAGTTTTGTCCTGTGAGGCTGGCTTTTGGAGGGCAAGAGTAGCGGGGTCTCTTCTTTGAGGCTTTTGCGCCAGGTCTGGCAGAAGGCCTGGCCAATTGCTTGGTAACCCATTGCCTGCCTAGTGAGTTGCTAACTCCTAGAGCCTGCTACTCTAGCTCAACATCCTCAGAGCTGCAGGACCTGCTTCCTAGTTTTTGCCTGGCTCTCTGAACCAGAGAAGACAACGACCTTGGCCCTACCATTTTGCCCGTGGTCATTGGAGGTTGGCTAGGGACTGAGAGGCAACAGAAGGAACATCTTGGCTTTGTGGTAGGCCATGTATAGGCAGGCTGTCCTGACACAGACTATTCAAGGAGGAAGAGATCCTTGCAGCAGCCACTCCTGTCTCTGTTTGGCCAACTTGCAATTGAGACCCACTGTACCCACTCACTGGGGTTTCAGCTTTGTGGTGTGAGGACCAAGAACAGGCAGTAGGTTGGGTCGGATGCAAGGCAAGCAGGCTGTGGGGGCAACCTGGCTCAGCAGTTGAGGTGGGTAAAAGAGGCAGGTGCAGGATGCTGTCCATACTTTGCTCAGGGAAGAGGGGAAGGGCTGTGCCGAGGAAAGAGGAAGTAAAACTGCAGGTTGGGGGCCGGCCCCGTGGCACACTCGGGAGAGTGCAGCGCTGGGAGCACAGCGTCACTCCTGCCGTGGGTTCGGATCCTATATAGGAATGGCCAGTGCACTCACTGGCTGAGCGCGATGCGGATGACACCAAGCCAAGGGTTGCGATCCCCTTACCAGTCACGAAAAAGACAAAAAAACAAAAACAAACAAAAAAAACCTGCAGGTTGGTAGGGCAGCACTCCTGCATTTGCCAGCTGCCTATCTGGGAGTCCTAGAGATTCCCCAGCGCTTCAAGGGCCAACTAGTTTGTCAGGACCCATCTGCGGACAGTTTCAGGGCTGGAAGTCCTGGACGGTGGAATATAGCTATGTGAAATGTGGGAAATGTCTGATGTGACTTTTGTTATCTTCTGTGGAGAACATATAAGAAATGAAATCTAAAATGAGTTAATAGGCAGGAAAGGGGGTTTGAGAGCCTCAGATGCATTTATATACACATTTTACCAACAACTCTGGGGCCTATTGGATCTTTTTCCTGGCTGTAATCTTGCACTATGAGCTGCTTGGTAGAATTCACCTCAGTTGTAAACTAAAGTAGGAGTGAGTCAGACAAAGCTGAGGTCATGAAAGTGGTTTGCCTTAAAATTCAACAAATACTTCCTGAGCACCAGAGCCTTGGTAAGTTCTAGATAACAGTCTTCTGGGGAAGGTGAAGGAACTAAACTGCTTATCAGACAGTAAGCCCCAGGGCCCCAACTAACTAGTCTCCCTCTAAGTCTAGTTTTACAGTAATTTTCATTCAAAAGCAGGTTAAAAGGCTCCACAAGCCCAGAGCTCACAGGTGGTGGTAAAGACCTTTGTGTTCCCTAGGCAACAGTTCTGTCAGGGGGAGGGGGGCTGGGGGGGGTGTCTCACCCATGCTGAGAACTAGAGAAGCTACAGGGAAAACATAGTCCTGATTATATGCAGGCTTGCAAGGTGGAGCTAAAACTAATCCAGTACAAGGTAACAAGAAATAGTAAATGGTGTCCTTAATCCAAGCTGTACAGCAATTCATGACTCACAAGGGGTCTTCTGTACACAAACATTTAATAGGGAGGTTATGGGGAGCAACAAAGCAAAGGCATTGATTGTTGGGGCATCAGATTGTGGCAGGGCTGGGGATGGGGAAGCAACCAGTCAAGAGGCCAGGCTAGAGGTAGCGATTGGAGAACACTCCCTGCCCTGCCAACTCTGGAAGCTCCTCTTGCTCCTTTTTGCTCTCCCTCAACTTTAGCCCCAGGGCCTGTTCCTTCCCTCCAGTGACAGGAGAGCAGGGCAGGACCTGAGCTGGCCTCTCCTCAGGAGCAGTCTTCAAGATGGCTGTTCCAAAGGTTTCTACAAGGCACCCTGCATGGACTTTGGGGGTTGCTGAATGGACACCCTGACATTTATGGATTGGAGACCAGGATCTGAACATGGGCTGGGTGCCCTCATGGTATCTTTGGCTAATGTCCTTAGCCCAGGTGACCCTATCAGAATATTTTGGGCCATTGAGGATCCTATCTGAGGAGCCTTGCATGGGTTTCCTAAGTTGTAAAGTGCCCCTGCCAGAAGGATGTTATTGAAAAAGACAGAATCTGGTAGTCTGGGCTCTCCACAACCTTCCAGCTTTGACTGCATGGTATAAATGTTCCCCTTGAAACAGATGTGAGTTGGGGTGGAAGGCAAGAGCAGTGGGCTGTGGCTGGGAACAGGGTAGGCAGGGCCTGCTCTTGGCCACAGTGGAAGGATGCCCAGACTGTACCTGGCCTTGGAGTGGTTCTGGGATGAATTGGGTGAATATTCATTGGCCACTATTCCCTTGGCCCTGGCTGTGCAAGGGAATCACAAACACAGAGACGTCATCGTAAGACACCAGCTCTTCCCCCGTGGGACCGTCGTTCTTCCCCTGTGTGCTGTGTATCAGCATTTGGGCCAGCTCCAAGAACCTGTGAAAGACCATCCTGCAGATGTACTTTGGGGACAGCAAAGGGGCAAGTCCAGCCCTCCAGAACTCACTGTACAGGTCTGGACACTCGGGGACCCAAGCAAGCAACAATACTGGAAGGGCCACAGGTTGGACCTTGGAGTCGGGACCCAGAGATTTTTTGGAACCAGAGTCATCCTCCCTCCTCCCTGGGAAGCTTGAGACAGCCCTGATCCTGGCCACCTGGCCTGAGTTGGGCTCACTGTCAATGCTATCTTCTCAGCCATAACTACTTTTTGGTGTTGGTGCTGGTATCAACCCAGGCTCTGGCAGGTCCCCAGCAGCTATAAAGTACCTGTGTGGGTCTTCTCGGTTCCTAGGGAGGAAGCTCCGCACCAGCCATGCCACCTGCTCATTGGACAGGACATCCCAGAGCCCATCAGTTGCCATGACAACAACATCGTCCTCCTGCAGTTCCAGCTGGTCCATATCCAGCACAGTCACCTGCAAGTTAAGCCTAAGGATCCTTCAGTGCTCTCTTTCTAGCTACCACCAGCCTCATTTTCTGCCTTTCTGGGCAGATGTACATAAGCTTCAGTGGACTATATTGCCCCCTCACCTGTGGGATAGAGAGCAAGAAGGGCTTGAGCTGGATGTTTGTGTCCAGGACTCTGAGTTGATGGTCTCCCAGGCCGCGGGAGACAGCCAGTGTTCCCAGTAACCGAGCCTGAGGGCAAGAGAGGTGTGAGATGATGACAGAAAGCTCCAGCAAATGCACAAGTGCTAGGCCTTAACACTGCAGAGCATGCAGCGAGGTGGACTGTGGCCCTCAGGAGCCCTGGACTGAGGGAGAAACACCCTGGTCTCAGAGCAGACCCTAGGACATCAGTCACAGCCACTAGCAAGGGACAAAGGAGCTCCCACCTTTGCAATGGGCAACTGAAGAATTATTGGAGGCGGGGGGGCAGGCACTGACCTGCTTACCCTGTCCGTGGATCAGTGGGTACTTGAGATCCGATTTCTCCACGAGTTTGTAGCTCCTATCAGGAGCAGACCCAGCATCAACCCAGGCTGTATGCCCCCACTCATCTCCCCCCAACTTGGCTCAGCCATTATGACCTCACAGTGCCCACACTGCCCAGGACTGCACCAGGACACAGCTAGGCCTGGATCCCAGGGCTCTCCCTTCCCACCACATCCCCCAACCCCACCCCTCTCACCAGCCGCTCATGTGATGATCCCTGAACAAAACCTTCTGCCCCAAGTCATCCCCCTTCAGCCGCCGAGGGAACTCCAGTCGGGTGAACTCACCAGCTAGTAGCTCTGGGTAGACAAAAGCCTGGAATGGGGAGGCTATGCTCAGGGCAGGTACCTTCCCATGGCCTCTTGTGGCCCTGGATCCAGGAGTTGAGGCTCCACAGGCTCCCCCTGCCAAGGGCACCTACCAGTTGCTGAATCCGCTGCCGCTCTGTCTCTGGGGTGAACTCAGAGCTCAGTGGCCGTATCTCATCTTTTCGCACCAAGATGGCCCTGGATGGGGTTGAGGGGAGAGGGAAGTCTATGAGGTGGCCTTCACCCTCATCTGTGGCCACCCTCCTGCCAACCCCTCCTCCAGCCACCCGGAGCCATCTCACCCATGCTGATCCCTTGCTCAAAGCCCTCCATGACTGCCTAGGACCTGCAGGGTAAAGGATCAGGTCTTCAGCCTGGCATCCTGCCCTCCCTGACATCCACTGACCACCCTCACAACATATGTCAGGTACATACACGAACAACTCAGCCAGTCAATTCTTCCCATTTCTGTCCCTCCACTTCCAGCTGCTTTTCACTGTCCCCACTGCCTCTGGTGCCCTCCTGTCCACCCCACCCCTACCCACCCTCCAAGGGGGGCAGCTCACTCACCTGCTATCCCCAGCATTGGCCACGTACAGCTTTCCCTGCAGGGATACAGCCACCAGGGCTGTGCAGCCGCCCACCTGGCCTGAGGCCTCCAGCTCCCGCCCGATCACCTCATCCTGGGGCAAACCAAGGCCACCTTAGCTACTGCCTGTACTGTCACCATACCACTTTGTCCCCTTATCCCCACTCTACAGTTTATTTCCCATCAATAGGCCTGGCAGTCCCAGCCCAAAGTCCAGCTGTGAACCCAGGATTCCTGTGGTCAGGAAATCTAGACAAAGGAAGTGCTACTCAAAGCAGAGGAAGAGAAACCATCCCCTGAGCTAAGGACCAACAGGGTGTGCAATGAGATGATGCAGGTAAAGAACTAGCACACAGTAGGCACTGAGTAAATGGGAAGGGTTATGATGACAATGATGGCTGTTAGTAATGAACAAATCAAGTAGTCTTGTCTTCCCAGTCAGAGGATGCTGGATGATCTCCATGGTGTGCAGGATGCCCCACTCAAGTCCTTGGGGGCAAAAGCTTCCCTTCTTCCCTAGCCAAAGGCAACACTCACACATTCCTGGAAGGCACTCTCCAGAGCCCCGATCACCAAGTCTTCTGCCCTGATGCCCTTTTCCTCCACAAATTGGGGGTCACTGGGGCAGATGCAGCAGCCACTGAGGTGCATGGGGGGCTGAGTGGCCACCACGCCCTCTACCACAGCCTCCAGCTGCCGGCGTAGGCAGGAGTGCAGGGTGTTGGCAGCCAGGATGGCTGCTGCAGGACCTCCATGTCCATCAAATAGTGCCCAGTAGTGACCTGTCAGGAGCTGCACAGGAAGAGCATGGTGTCAGGCTCTTCCTGGCTTCCCCAGTTGTCCCCTGGCCCAGCCTGAACTAGTACATGGGGGAAGCAGGGCAAGAACCTCAGCCTTCACATCCGGGCCTCAGCCTGTAAGAGGGGCACAGGCAGGACTGCACTTACCTCCTCTGGGCACAGAGTCAGCCACTCTTGGTCCTCTTCAGCCCCAAACTCACATCGCCGGATGCACAGCTTCCCACAGGCAGCTTGATCCTCATTGAACTCAGATTTCTCTGCGTTGATGATCCTAAAGCCAGGAAGTGGTCAGTAACCCTTCAGGGACAAACCTACGTCCTAGAGGCACAGAGACCTGAGTTGGCCCACAGAGAGGAGAGCCCTCCCTCTAGAGTAACAGCTCCCCCATGCTGTCCCTGACACATAGCTGGACAACCATAATGTAAGCTTCCTAACTTTTCTGTGGCCTCTCAGTGAAGGTAAAAGTCAGGGCCCAGCCCCTCTGGAGCCTACCTGCTGACCCTGGGATGGGAGGTCAGGGCGGGCTGTCTGGGGAGATAGACCTAGGACTCCCTTTCCTATCCTCTGCCCCATCTCAGCCCGAACCCTTGTCCCATACAGCATAGGTCATAACCCAGGCTGAGATGTGTTGGGGGTCGGGGGTGAGTCCAGGATACTGGAACTCTACCGAGTCTCCCCACCTCATCTTGGAAACCCTTGAGGTGCAGGTCCTTCCCGACCTCTGACCTTCTCTGAGAGGTTGTAGTCCCAAATAAAAGGTTGGAGTGAGATGAGGAGGAGGATGTCAGGGGTAGAAAGATGAGCAAAAGTAGGGGTTATCCGCAGGTGGGGTGGTGGGGGTTACTCACTCAGCCTAGCCTGTTTTCTAGGTCAGCACAGACTGGATCAGGTAGGGGTCCCGGAATCGGGGGTCCCGAGATAAGGGTCGCCCGAGGTGGGGGCACTCACTCGGCATAGCCTGCGTTCCAAGGCAGCGTGCGTCCCCGCGCTGGGCTGCGCACGGGCCGAGCGTCTGGGCGGCGCGAGGCGTCGGCCGCGCCTGAGCTGGAGCCCGAGCCACGCAGAAAGCGGGGCCGCCGGTAGGGCACGGGGCTGGCGCGCGGCCCGGGCGGCCGCGGCGCGGGGAGCGGACCCCCAGGCAGGAAGCGGCGCCGAAACCAGCCGGTGGACATGGCGCTTCGGCAGGGGGCTGCCCGCGGAGGGTAAGCCCAAAGAGTTGGGCCAGACATCAGCCGCCCCTGGGAGGAAGAAGCGGGCTGGGGGCGGGGCCGGCGGGGCGGCGACGCCCCCAAACCCCAACCTCCGGCCCGGGAGTCTGTGCGCTGCTTGTGTGCTGTCGGGCTTGTCGATCCTCCTGACAACCCTAAGAAGCAACAGCTGTTATAAAACCCACTTTACAGGCAAGAAAACTGAGGCCTAAGAGAGGCGAAGTGGCCTGCCCTACGTCACACAGTAACATTTAGCAGGAGTGAATGCCCACCCACATGTGTGGCGCACTAGCCTTTGAGAAGGGAACGTCCCTCCCCTCTACCCAACGGGGCTGTGGAGGGTCATTCAGAGTAGATGCTGGGCCAGTGTCCAGGCAGAGCCTCAAGCCTCCTTCTGCTGGGCGGGGACCTTGCGCAAGGGGAAGATGGGGACAGGATGTCCTTGGAGGCGTCAGAGTGACACATTGAGTAAGAGTGTCTCAGAGCACAGTGTTCCCTCAGGTGGCCTCCATTATTCACTCACCCTGCCTGGCACCCTGCACGCTGAGATGGGGCTTAGTGGTCACCCTGGCTTTCCCCATCCTGAGGGGCTGCTCCCAAATGGCTGCCCCTCCAATCAAGATGTCTTCTCTGGACAGAGAGCAGGATCCTCCCACGAATGTGACTGACTGATGGACAAGATGAATCTGTGGTAATTTAGAGAGGAATCCGTGGTCCCCCAAAGGCTTCAACTGGTCAGAGTTCAGACCTGGAACTAAGGGAAATGAAAGACTTTCATCTGAGCTGGAGGCAAGATGTTGCAGTCTCTTAACCCTTGGCTAGCTGTCGCTGTGGAGTCAGCGGCAGTGTCTACCTTAAAATCTGCATGTTAACAGAGCCCTTTGTCACACTTCTGCCACTTAAGTCCAACTCCCTGTGCAAGACTCTTATTTCCATTTCATAACGGAGGACTCTGAGGTTCACGAAGGGGAAGTCTCCTGACGCCCAGGGCTACGCTTTTTCCATTATGACAATGCAGCTGAGTCAGACCTCCTCCACACTGGGGATTTCTATTCCCGTTTCCCTCACAAGGAAGCCTGGGCTTTCCAATTCAAAGCCCCTAAGGCTCCCACAGCCCAGTGCCCCCAGGCATGGCTATAGGAGGAGTTCCTACCTTCACCTCCACTCCCACACCCAGGCACATGCTCACTAGGCCCCACTTCCTCCCAGCAGCCAGCCCTGCCCCAGTGGGAGTTCCTCTAGCCCAGGGAGCTGTGCCCAACAACCTCTCCCTCAAATGACTCAGTTCTAGAGCAGCCTGAGGGCTAATTTATTGAACCCACTCTATGTGCCAGGCCCACACTAGGTACAGGAGCACAGTGCTAATGGAGATGAACCAGGCACATGCCCACTGAGCTCCCCTGCAGCCATGGTAGACATCCTGGTGGATGGTGATTGATCCAGTTGATGAGGGTGTGAGAACAAAATCAGAGAAAATTTACCAAAGGATGCCTGAGCTGAATCCCTAGTCCCACAAAGTCTTCTGTCATTGAGACAGAAATGGACCAGGGACCAAAGGGGGGGCAGGCCCAATTCAGTCTGTGGGGTCACCTTCTAACCCCCACCAGTTGATAGCTCAGAGGCTTTTAAAGTCTCAAATTAGAAGAAGCAAAGCAAACACACTCTATTCCCCAGCCCACTGTCTTGGACTCACCTGGGCATGGTGAAAGTCTTGTCAACTGAATCTCTGGGCAGCCAAACATCATAGGCAGTCTGTTGCCCAGCTTAGCCATTTCGCGTTTTCAGAGTCATGTGGAGCCCTATGGCAATCCCATCCTTCCTCTTCCAAGGTGGACTGAGTGTTCCTTCAGTGCCACGTAGATTCCTCTGGCTCCCCTGGCTCCCCAGGCTCCTGAGCACCTCTCTGTTCTTCCCTGCCTCTCTTAGTTTAGTTCCTAGTTTTGCTGAAGCACATCCTCCCTCAACTTTCCAAGAACAGATGAGTGGGAGGTAATTTCCTGGGTCCTTGCTAGTCTGAAAGGGTTTGTATTCTGTCATCGCTTTTGACTAATATTTGGGCTCGGAATTTTAACTGCTCTGTTGTCTCTTGTCTGCCACTGCTGCTGCTGAAATCTAGTGCTCTTCTCATTCTCAGACCTTTGGATTGGACTGTTTGCCTTTTTCTCTCTCCAGAAGCTTCCAAGTTCTTCTGTCTCTGGTGTCTGAAATTACAGGTGAGATTCCTTGGGGTGGGTCTGTGTTCATTCCTGGGCTAGGCCCTCCCTGGGGCCATGCAACCCCTCACTCCCCAGTGACACCCTTCTCCCAACTACTTGAACGAACTCAAGTCCACCTCCTGCTAGCCAGAGGCCTCTCCTCTGCCAACTCAGCCAGCACATGGGGGGTGGAAAGTGGGGGAGGAACAAGCCAAGAAAAAGCAAAATGGGTTTATCCTACATATTTTTTCCACTCACTATAAAAATAGCTTTTATTGAGTTCCATATCTTTTCTTTAACAAGATCTACTTTAGAATTATTTTATTTTTTTGGCGGCTGGCTGTAATTTTTAAAATGTAATACTTTCATATGACTCAAAATTAAAATGTGTAAAACTGTATTTAGCAGCAAATATCCCCCACAACCCATCCCTTGGCCACCCAGTTCCCCTTCCCAGAGATATCAAATATTACTAATTTCTTGGGGATGTCAAGAATATTCTATGCAAAGTCAACATTATATATATTAATAATATATTATTATAATTAATTACTTATAATAATTTTAACATTTATATTTATATATATATATATATATATAAAACATTTTATATATATGTATTTTTTTCTTTCTTCCCCACTTCCTTTACACAAATGATACCATACTCTATACCATATTCTGCACCTGAAATCTTCATATAAGATCCCCCTATCATTTTGTATTAGTCCTTTAAGAGCTGCCTTGTTCTTTGTCAGGGCTACAGAGCAGTCTCTGTGCAAATGTGTGGACTTTATGTAGCTAGTCTCCCAATGATGAACATTTTTTTTTTTTTTTGTCTTTTTCCATGTCCGGCAACGGATCACAACCCTCAGTGTCGCCCCCGTACCGGACCGGGGACCGGCAACGGGATCGCAACCCTCGGTGTTGCTCCCGCGCCTCGCTCAGCCAGTGAGCGGGAACGGTCTGTATGTGGGATCCGAACCCTCGGGCGGGAGCGCCGCCGCGCTTCCCAAGCGGCGCACTTATCCAGTGCGCCACCGGGCCGGCCCAAACATTTAGATCGTTTTCAATTTTTTGCTTTATAACTTTTTTGTGTGTGCACATATTGGTAAGATCAGTTTCCAATAATGAATTGTTGGGTCAAAGGTATTCATTGTTCATAAGAGCACTATTCACAACAGCCAAAAGGTGGAAACAACCCATCAACAGATGAATGGATAAACAAATTGTGGTATATACATTCAATAGAATATTATTCAGCCATAAAAAGGAATGAAGTATTGATACATGCTACAATGTAGATGAACCTTGAAAACATATATGCTAAGAGAAAGAAGCCAGACACAAAAGGACACATATTGTATGTGTCCATTTATATGAAATACCCAGAATAAGTAAACTCACAGGAACAGAAAGCAGATTGGGGGTTGCCAAAGGCTGCAGATAGGAGAGAATGGGAAGCAACAGCTTATGAGTATTAGGTTTTATTTTGGAGTAAGGAAAAAGTTTTAGAAGTAGAAGTGGTGGTTGCCAACATAATGTACTGAATTGTTCACTTTAAAATTGTTAATTTTATATGAATTTCACCTCAACTTAAAAAAGGGGGGGAGGATACATTCATAATTTTGTAGATATTGTCCTACAAAAAGGTTTCACCAATTTACTCTCCAGTCAGCCTGTTTGACCATCACAGTTTTTTATCAAAGTTTTTCATCTTCACCTATAGGTTAAAAAAAAAAAAAAATTCCAAGTCTAGTTTGATTTTCATTTATTTGACCATCACAGTTTTTTTTTTTTTTTTTTTAAAAGATGACCGGTAAGGGGATCTTAACCCTTGACTTGGTGTTGTCAGCACCACGCTCAACCAGTGAGCTAACCGGCCATCCCTATGTGGGATCCGAACCCGTGGCCTTAGTGTTATCAGCACCGCATTCACTCGAGTGAGCCACGGGCCAGCCCCAGCCATCACAGTTTTTTATCAAAGTTTTTCATCTTCACCTATAGGTAAAAAAAAAAAATTCCAAGTCTAGTTTGATTTTCATTTATCTTAGTAAAAGAGGATAAGCAACTTTTAATAGATTTGAGAGACATTATTTGTATATCCTTTTATGTGGATGGTCTGTTTGTATCCTTGCCCAGTTTTTGGTCTTTTCCTTGATTTATGAGAACTCTTCCTAAGGATAAAAGTAGACAGGATTCCCTGTTAGGGTCTTCATTTTCTGAAGGCTTCCATGACACATAAAGCTTACATTATCCAGGCATGTTTTTAGGCTCCACATTAGTTTAAACTCCTGGGCAGGGTTTTGGATCAGGTATGAGAATTAATCATGTTGGCTTCTGCATTGAATTTTTTTTGTACTTTCCCTTTCTTTTCCTTTATTTATTAATTTTTTTGCTATTATTTTTGAAGGATGAAAATGTTAGAATTTTTAGTTTAGGCTCTGTAGTAATCCTCCATTGCTAAACTTCAATCAGTAAAGTCAGATGTTATGAATTCATTGTTTTTCTTTTTTTTTTTTTTGTCCTTTTTGAGACCGGCCACACTGCGCTCAGCCAGTGAGCGCTGTGAGCGCACCAGTCATCCCTATGTAGGATCCGAACCCGTGGCGGGAGCGCTACCGCACTCCCAGCGCTGCACCCTCCCAAGTGCGCCACATGTAGTGGCATGAAGGGGAGAAAAGATTTCTTTCCTTTGTGACTGTGGTAGGTTTATGACTGGTGTACCTGTAATAAAAGACAGATTAATAAGAGAAAAAGCATATAAATTCATTTAATATAAGCTTTACGTGTCATGGGAGCCTTCAGAAAATGAAGACCCTAAGAAACAGGGAATCCTATGTATTTTTATGCTTAGGTTTGATAAAGGATGGAAGTTGTAGAAAAATATGATTGGAGGACAGAAGGGTATGATCTAATGGTAAAAACTGGGAGGAACTTAGCAAGTGCTGTTTGTAAGATTCTTCTCTGTGTCCTTGCATCTTCAGAGATAAGGATGTTCCTTTCCTCTGAGTATAGGGAGGGCACCTGCGGTAGGGAAGAAGGGTGAGGGGAAGGTGAGAGAGGCTGTACTACTTTTGTTGTTTTCTCAAATGCCAAGGTACCATATTTTGGGGTGGCATGTCCTGAATTCCATCACAAGCAAAAGTTTTATTACTGTTGTGTGTAATTTGGCTATTAACATCTGCCTAAAGTAAAAAATCAAAGTTGAAGCAACCTTTCCTTTGACTATGCAACTGTAGTTTAATTTTTGAGTTTTGTATTTTTATTTTTATTTATTTTTATTTTTTTGTCTTTTTGTCTTTTTCCGTGTCCGGCAACGGATCGCAACCCTCAGTGTTGCCCCCGTACCGGACCGGGGACCGGCAACGGGATCACAACCCTCGGTGTTGCTCCCGCGCCTCACTCAGCCAGTGAGCGGGAACCGGTCTGTATGTGGGATCCGAATCCTCGGGCGGGAGCGCCGCCGCGCTTCCCAAGCGGCGCACTTATCCAGTGCGCCACCGGGCCAGCCCATTCAGTATTTTTATTTTTAAAGATGACCGGTAAGGGGATCTTAACCCTTGACTTGGTGTTGTCAGCACCACGCTCAGCCAGTGAGCAAACCGGCCATCCCTATGTGGGATCCGAACCCGGGGCCTTAGTGTTATCAGCACCGCACTCTCCCGAGTGAGCCACGGGCCGGCCCTTCAGTATTTTTATAGTTAGCTTTTTAACAGTTATATCTTTGATCCACCTGGAGTTATAATAATTTCAGTGGTCAACTCTTTATGTTGAGAAACATCAGAAAGGGACAGCTCCTGGTCACTGTGTCCATCCCTGGACCCACTGGAGGAGATGTGTGCAGGCAGCTTTCTCATCTTTCTGCCTGAAAGCAGATCTGAGCTGGAGGTGGAGTCTCTTTTGGTATTCTTCTGGCCGGTGGGCTCCTTGCCCGCATCCCGCATCTCATATCTGAAGCTGAGCAGGACTGGGCTCAAATCCCAGTATCTGAAGTTTCCCTTCTCTGATTAAACCCTAATCACTGAGGTGTGAGACAGATAGAGGGGATGAAGGCCACTCCCAACAGGACTTCCCCTCCTTTGATTGTTCCAACTTTTTTTTTTTTTTTTTTTTTTTGGTGGCTGGCCAGTATGGGTATCCAAACCTACAACCCTGGGGTTATAAGTCTTGTTCCAACTTCTTGAGTAAAGGAAACTAAGATTCTTGGGCACACTCATTACCATGTAACCTTGATCAAATCACTTTACCTTTCCAAACTTCAGGGTCCTCATGTGTAAGATAGAGACCATAACACTTACCTCAGGGGCTGTCATGAGAATTAAATAAATGTGCCCAGCATGTAGTAAGTGTGCAGCACAAAGACTCTAACGGTTCATTCACACATTTATTTGGCAGTTACCACCTACAAATGTTGAGCACTGTTCTAGGCACTGGGGATACAGCAGGGGCAAAAACTTAACTACTGATGGAGGGAAGACAATAAACAAATAAGGAAATATATGTCAGGTAGTGATAAAAGCAGAGAATGACAAAGGGACAGGGCTAGCCAGGCAGCAGGGGAGATCTTGCAGTTAAGGTAGTAAGATCGATAATCCTGCCTTGTCACAGTTCATCCAGTGATGGGCATTTCTACAGAGAACATGGCCTTATTATTTTTCATTAATCTTGGTTAATTCCTGTTTCCAGGAGGTCAAGGCTCTTATGGTTCTGTTGGACAGTAAACAGGGAGCTCAAGCTGGAGCCAGATACCAAGCAGGCCACACACTCCATCATCATATCTCAGCAACCAACTGCTCCTGTGGAGGTGGCCAGATCTGAGAGCTGCTGTAACCAATAGCTCTGTGTTGCTGGCCCCAACTAGGCTGTGGCAGGGCTCAGAGTTGGGGGGCGGGGGACTTGCCTATGAACTGTTCTCCCAAGGGCAAGCTGCAGGGCCACACAGCAGTTTTATTTTCCATTGTGAGTGCTGGGGTAACAGTGGTGAATAGACTACACAGTCCCAGTCCTCAGGGTGTGCACAGAGAGATGAGCAAGAAAACCCTTCGATTCTGCGTGTTGGACTCCCAGGAGATGAGAATCTCGGGGCTTGGAGGGCACAGAGCGGGCCTCAATGCCGACCAGTCAGGGTAGGGTGGTTGGACAGCAAACAAGGAGCTCAAGCTGGGGCCAGATACCAGGCAGGCCACACATTNAGTCCCAGTCCTCAGGGTGTGCACAGAGAGATGAGCAAGAAAACCCTTCGATTCTGCGTGTTGGACTCCCAGGAGATGAGAATCTCGGGGCTTGGAGGGCACAGAGCGGGCCTCAATGCCGACCAGTCAGGGTAGGGTGGTTGGACAGCAAACAAGGAGCTCAAGCTGGGGCCAGATACCAGGCAGGCCACACATTCCATCATCATGTCTCAGCAACCCCAGCCCAAAAAGGTGGCCGCCTTTCCAATCGTCCCACCCAGAGTCCCTGAACAGGCTTCTGATCGGACTGACTAGGGTCATATACTCATCCCTGACTCAATCACAGTGGTCTGCGATATGTAGTATGTTCACTGGCTGGCAGGAGCAGGCAGGTGCTGATGCCAGGAAGGCAAGGCTGCTGTGTGTGGGGACAGAAGTTCATTAGCAATAGGGAAGTTCCTCAGACTCACAAGACCCCGCCCTCCTTCAACCTCTGAGCCCTTGCACACGCCCTTCTCTCTTCTCAGAAAACTTTTCCCTGTGCTGTACCGAGCTGCCCCATTCTCCCCTCCAGAATTCCACCAAAACTTAGCCTCTTCCTTAGCAGCCCCTCACAGTCTCAGCGTTGGGCCCTCGCCACCACAGACACTTCATCTAATGGCTGCCTGGTTCAAAGTCGGTCTGGGCTCCCACCGAGGGCAAGGCCCGCTGGCCATGACAACCGCGAAGGGCCCAATGCCCCTCGGGAGGCGCTCAGTAAATGTCCTCTGGGGAAGGGATGGCACACAAACACACGCAAGCCCAACCACACGCAGACACCCTGCCCAGTCCCAAGCGGATACTCGCAGATCCGCCCTACTCGCAAACCCACCTGGCCCGGGGCGCACAGACCTGCGCACGGTACAGCCTCACTCACAGACCATCCGGATCTGGGCGCACACACACACGCGAAAGCAACCACGCACGCTCTGCCGCACGCAGGACCCTTCCCCCGCCACAGTGACTCGCGCACGTGCCGATCAGTCCGCCGCACACCCGCCCCCAACCAAGGCCCACTCTGCGCGCATGCGCGGCCCAAGTCCCCGCCCCTCGGCCTCTCCCGTCGGGGGTAGGGCGTCGCTGGGGGCGGGTCTTGCGGCACCGCCCGGGAAGCTGCGCGAGGCTCGGCGGTCGTTGCCACATCCTCCTCCTCCTCCCGGTCCAGGCAAGCGGAGCGTGGCCAGGGCCAAGCGGAGGGCTCCGACGGCGCGGG
>NW_007726917.1:424186-434816 GCF_000696425.1 Galeopterus variegatus
CTGGGGGCGGGTCTTGCGGCACCGCCCGGGAAGCTGCGCGAGGCTCGGCGGTCGTTGCCACATCCTCCTCCTCCTCCCGGTCCAGGCAAGCGGAGCGTGGCCAGGGCCAAGCGGAGGGCTCCGACGGCGCGGGCGGGGCGGAGCTCCGAGCCATGGCGCACCAGACGGGCATCCACGGTGAGGGCGGATAGCGGGCGGGCAGGGAGCTCGAGGTCTCGGTTCTTGGCTGCGCCCCCTCCCCGGCTCTCGGTCCCTTCCTCCTCCCCGCACCAGCTGGAGGAAGCTTCCTGTTCTCTTTTGCAGCCGCAGGTCGCCTGGGGTGGGCACATCTGGGGGAGTATAGACTTGTTGTGCATAGCTGGGAGTGGGTGTACGTGTACGTACACAGCTGGGGTGGAAGTATCTGTGTGCGCATCTGGGAGTGGATGTGCCTGTGTGTACCCATCTGTGTATTTTTGTTCCTTTCTGGGGTTTGGTGTACCCGGATGTGCACTTGTCTTCTGTGTACAGTCCTGTGTGTGCACATCTGGATATGACTTGCTTGTGCACATCTAGGGTCATTCATGTATATGCACTAGTGGCTATTTGAATGGACACTGTGTAGGTCACATGGGACCATCTTTAGACATCAGCGTTTCATGGCAGTGTGCACATGTCTGTGGGTGTCTGTGTGTGTGCATTTGTTACCGTGGATGCATGTATGGGATGTGTTTGTATGACATGTATGAATGGGTTTGTGTATGTGTGTGTCAGGATCTTTGCTTCTCCCAGAGCCTTCACACATTCAGGCAGGCTAGGCTGGGGAAAACCTGGGAGAGGGCCCTCTAAGTGGGATGGGAGAGTTGCCAATCTGACCTTGACCTCTGACCTCCCTCTCATTTTCCACTATGATCTCCTGGGTCTGCTCCAGCCAGGGTTGGAAGGTCCCAGCTCCAGGTTGAAGGCAGGGAAAAGGGTCTAGATATGGAGTTTTTGTGGGAGGGTCCTGGCCCTAGAGAATGCTGTCCAGCTCCCACCCCCACCCCTCAGCCCCAGGAAGATTCTCCAGCTCAGAGCATCGCACAGACACACACACACCCTCCCCAGGGGCCCCTGTTTGCTCCTTGAACAGGCTGGGAAAGAAGCAATGGCCAGGAGCCAGGTACTCTGACCCTACCTAGGCCTCAGTGCCCCCATCAGTCACTGGGCTGGGAGGGCTGCCTCGCCTATGGGGAAGGCCCAGGCAGTTGGCCCAGACAGCTTGGTTTGGCCAACAGCCATTCCTCCCACCACACCAGGATCCCCAGGCCACCATCCACCTGCCTGACTGCCGGAATCTGGCTTGTGGCTGTGGCCACTTGGTAGCTGGTTGCCCTGAGAGGATTTCCCTGGCTCTGCCTTCACCCCCCGGCAGGAGAAGGCAGTGGCCCGGGACAGGGCCAGCCTCCCACTAGGTGGGCCAGCCTCTCTCCAGGAGGAGCTGGAGGGGCGGGCCTCATGACTCAGCCCGGCAGGAGGGAACTGCTACCCGGCCTGTCCCTTCCTTCCCCTTTGTCTGGTCCTAGCTGCTGCCTGTAGCCGGGAGGTCATGGGAAGTTGCCTGCTCCCCCGCTGACAGGTCCTGTGGCCAGGACCCTGCCTCACTCTCTCATTTTCTACACGGTGAGACAGGCCTGCCTAGGAGATCCCTGGGGACTGGGCTGCCCTCCAGTCCTTCTACCTGTGAGCAGCCCACTTCTTCCCATTTCTGGCCTGGGGAGGTGGCAGGAGAGATAGCCGTGGAGGACCAGGTGCCAGCCCTGTCCTGGCCATTAGTGTGGATCTTTTGACCTCAGAGCAGGGCAGTGGAGGGACCTGTAACCTGAGGCTCATGGAGTTGAGGGGTAGTCAAGGTGGGGGAAGGGGCTCATGAATCTTTGATGATAGAGGCTCAGGTGTCCCAGGCCTTGCCTCTGGATTATTGATGGTGGTTGGGGGGTCATTGCGGGTGGGGTGGGGAGGGGTGTCTCTTCCCCTGCTGGGGTGTCAGTTTGCCCTGATAACACTAGAAGAGACTTGTCAGTCTTTCCCTTGGGGGAGCTTCTTGGCCTCCCCTCTAGGAAGGTCTGAGTAGGTGGAAGGGGCAGCTTAGCACAGCCTGCACTGCCATCATTACAGTAATAAAAATTAATTGTTATTAATAGAGTCCACCATTACTGAGCACTTTCTCCCATTTACTCTTCACCACAACCCTCTGGAGTTTGGCTGTATAATCTCCATTTTATAGATGAGGTTGAGGTTCAGAGAGGTCAGGAGTCACACAGCTAAGGGACAGGTGGAGCCCCAGAGACTAAGCTTGGGGCCTCAGGGACCTGCTTGGGGTCTGCTGTTGGGAAGTTCTGTGCTGGCCCAGTGGGGCTATGTCCACCTGCCTGCCATTCCACACCATGCTGCTGTAAGCCCCAAGGGCCTGCTGGGCTCAGTTGGACCTCTGCCCACCCAGTGGCCTCAGAGGGTGGTACACAGCCTGAGGGCTAAGGCTGAGGGTCACTCTGCAAGGGGGGCACCCGAGGACATGATCAGAGTTTGTTTTCTTTTTTTTTTTTTCCTTTTTGTCTTTTTTCGTGTCCGGCAACGGATTGCAACCCTCAGTGTCGCACCCGTACCGGACCGGGGACCGGCAACGGGATCGCAACCCTCGGTGTTGCTCCCACACCTCGCTCAGCCAGTGAGCTGGAACCGGTCTGTATGTGGGATCCGAACCCTCAGCGGGAGCGCCTCCGCGCTCCGAAGCGGCGCACTGTAGCAGTGTGCCACCGGGCCGGCCCAGAGTTTGTTTTCTTAAAGGCCCCCCCCTGCCCCTGAACTGCCCAGTCCAGGCCCTATAAATATTCTCTGACCTCAGCCCTCCAGCTGTGTTCCTGCTGGTATTCTCCTGACCCCTGGGCAGCCTGAAGGTCATGCTGGCCTATCCCTGCTCACTCCAAGATCCTTGGATCCTTGGACCTTGGTTTCCCCATTTACTGCTGGATCCACCACTAGTCGATCTGTGACTTCCCATGGTTTCCTAGCTCTGACCATGATCCTTACCTCTGCACTCAGGTTCTTGGTCACTGCCTATCATCTTCCAGCTCTGCAGCCCAAGGACCAAGATGGAGTCTCTTTTGGGGAGTTCCTGGTAGCACTCTTCCTCCAGGAAGTCTTCCCTACTGCCCGAGGGTTGGGGGCTTGCTGCCCCCTGGCAGGGCTGTGTGGGGGCCGGGGGTAGCTCCTCGGGGGCCGCTCAGGGTTAGGTAGGCAGGCTGGCTGGCTGGCAGGGGCTAGATGTGCATGCATGTGGGTCATGTGTGTCTGTATGTTTCTATGTATACTTGGTATATCCTCTTGTCTGCACACATGCCTTAGCAAAGCTCTGCAGTTGCCTGCCTGTGTGTTTGTTAGCAACTGGGGACCGTATCTGTGTGTGTGTTTTCATGTTTGAACATGTATGTCCATTTACGTTTGATCAGCTGAGTGTGTGTTCATATATGAGGGTGTTTGCATGTATGCTCCTCGCTCTGTCATATACACATGTTATGTTTACATTCACGCATGCTGGACTGAGTACGAGTTGCATGTGCTCTGTGCGTGTGAGTGGACATAGTGGGCAGTGCACAGTGGGGGCATTTGTCTGTGTGTTTTTGTGTCTGTGGATATGACAGTGTTGTGTGTTCCAGGTTAGCCCAGTGCTAGACCTCCCTGGGGGGCAGGGGACAGGTGGGAGTCATTCATTCTGTGGCTGGTCTGGCTTGTCCCAGAGCCTGCCCCATCTTTGGGTGGGCTGTCCCATCCTCACCCCGCCCCATCACCAGACCTATCCCAGCCAGCATGCCACCGGCCTGCCACCTCTGCTGGCTAAATTTGGGAGCTTATGTTCAGTGGCCATCTCAGGTTCCCAGTCACATGGGGGGCCGTATTTAACCCAGCTCCCAGCTCAGCCACCAGCCCCTGCAGGACAGAGCAGGCCCCAAAGTCTTCCCTGCCCACTCTGCCTGCTCATCCCCCACCATGTTTCTTGTTCTTGTAGCCACTGAGGAGCTGAAGGAATTCTTTGCCAAGGCACGGGCTGGCTCTATTCGGCTCATCAAAGTCATCATTGAGGATGGTGAGTGCCCCCCCCCCCCATGGGCTAGGACATAGGCTGAGGCTGGACCCAGCTGCCTCTGAGGTGGGGGAAGGTGTGTGTTGGTTTCTGGTCCCCTCAGGACCTCAGTTTACCCATCTGGGAATAGGGGTGAGGACACTCACAAAGAGGAGCCTCATAGGGGGGTGCTGGAGGTGGGCATGCTTATCACCCCTATTATGCAGAGCAGGAAACAAGCTGGGGTAGCAAAGAGAGCCCTATCCGGGGTCCTGCATAGCCCCCACTGAAGCTGCATGGGCATTGAGATGGACCTTGTCAGGCAGGGCACTGGGCTGGGCTGGGCAGGGGATAAGTGAGTCCAGGCACTGCCCCATGTGGCTAGTGCCACCCGCTTCTGTTTGTGGTCAGCAGGCCTGGTTTGGCTCAGCTGCCAGCCATGGGGAGATATAAGGAGACGCTGGGGCCCTTGCCTTGGGACATGTCCCTATAATGGGGAACAGAGACTTGTCCAGCTCATTTTGAGAGCAGGATGGGGGGATTCCAGGCTTGGCTGGGCCTTGGCCTGAATCCTGGGAACCTGGTGGTTGCATAAGGGGCTGTGTTGGGGGTGCAGAGGCTTGAGCTGAGGCTTGAAGTGGGGAGGGTTTGAGAAGGCAGAGGATTAGACTGAGGCTGGGTGGGGGTTTGGGGGTAGAGAACTCCCCCCCTTCCCTCCATGCCAAGGGATGTCCCTGGAGCTGAGGGGTACAAACTCTAGGACTGGAAGTGGACCGAGACCCCTGTAGGTCCTTACAGCCTTTCTTAATAGCCATGCTGTAGTGGGCCCTTTGGGGGGTTCCTAGAATGGGCTTGGTGCTTAGCTGACTTTTTACATGAGTTGGCTCAAAATAGGGTATACTTAGACCCAGAATTTACCTCAGCCTTTAGGGCCACAGTTATGCTGGGCTTTGTCCAGGGTCCCCAAATTCTGATGTCCTCAGAGGCTGGATAGGGGTCATTGTGGTAGGTCATGAGTGAAGGCCATAGCCTCCCCACTTTTAAAGAGGCAGTTGCACTCACTGGCCTGAGTCCTCAGCCCTCCCTTTCATCTCTCAGGAAAGACGTCCCTGCAAATTTTAAGGGGGAGGAATCTCTAGGTGGGCTTTCATCCCATCTGCATTCAACAGTTCAACAGTTGTTGGGGTACCTG
Source organism: Galeopterus variegatus (assembly GCF_000696425.1). NCBI lineage: Eukaryota > Metazoa > Chordata > Mammalia > Dermoptera > Cynocephalidae > Galeopterus > Galeopterus variegatus. The sequence continues at coordinate 429,457 of NW_007726917.1, forward strand.
GGAGTACCCAGGAGGGTCCAGGCTCCCTGCCAGGCAGCTACTACCCATCTCCAACTGAGCGTGGCCCCAGAGTGGCCAGAAGGCCTGATTTTTCTAGAGAAGCTATGAATTCCACTTCTTATATAAAATGTCTTGGTTTGAAAATGTTGGCAATGAATTCAACAATGTTGGCAATGCTGTTGGAGCCGACTCAGCCCATGACTGCTCCCTCTACACATCCCTGGCACGCACACACACCCGCGCACAGGTCACCCAATAGAAACACATGGCGACACGCAGCAGTGTGCCCACAGCCACCAGCAATGTGGCCCCTCATGGACACCCACACCCTGGGTGTCACTCTGACCCCAGCCTACCTGCACAGCTGCTCAGCGCACAGTCCCCACTATGCCACCTCCTGCTCCCCTGGGGCTCCTGTATGTGACTGCTGGTTTTCAAACCTGATCCCGCTTGAGTTCTGGATGGGCAGGTGAGAAGGCTGAGGCCCGCAGAGAGGTGGCTGGACTGATGGGCCTGGTAATATTGGGGCTCCTGGGCAGCTGGGCCTCTTGCCCCTATCAGGAGGGCCTGGTGGGCAGGTGCCAGACTCCCTGGCCAGGTTGTGATTGCTATTTTGCCTCAGTTCTTCCTCCAGCCTAGGTGTGCATGCCCAGGCTGGTGTTTGGTGCCCAGCCGAGGCCCCAGCCCACAGGTACAGCCTGATGTCTCCAATCAGCCACTCTGCACCAGCCAGGGAGGTGACAGGCTTATTAGGCCCAGGCCCTGGCTGCTTTTGGTTTGTGACCTTTTGGGGAGGGGACCACAGCTGGTGGGAGTGGCAGCAAAATACCTGTTTATACAGTGTCTAGTAGGAACCCCTGCCTTCCTCTCTTCCAGATGCTTTTGCTCCTGCAGTTCCCTGGTGCCTGAGGCTGTGACACCACCTCCATCTGTGCATTTGTCCAGAGAGGGGTGTGCTGGGGTTCCGCTGGAGCCCCAGGCTGAGGGAGGAGGGGAGCAGGAGGTGGCATGGTGGGGACTGTGCACTGAGTAACTGTGCCGGTAGGGTGGGGTCCGAGTGACACTCAGTATGTTGGTGTCCATGAGGGACCATGTTGTTGGTGGCTGTGGTCACACGACTGCGTGTGGTCATGTGCTTGTTTGTGTTGGGTGATCTGCACGCACGTGTGAGCACATGCCATGTGTATACTGGGGATGTGCAGAGGGAGCAACCCCCGGCTGGCAGATTTGTGCCCTTGTCCGTTCGCTCACTCACTTGCCGGTTCAGTCACACACAGCCTCATACTTTAAGGACTTGGGGATGCCAGGGAAGTGGGTAGGGTGGTCAGTGGGTCTGAGCCAGCTTGGAAAGCCACAAGCAGAGGACAGAGGTCCACAGTCAGAGGGGAGGAGGGAGATAGCAACTCTTTGGCTCACCCGGCCTCTGCCCCCAGAGCAGCTCGTGCTGGGTGCCTCACAGGAGCCGGTGGGCCGCTGGGACCAGGACTATGACAGGGCTGTGCTGCCACTGCTGGATGTCCAGCAGCCCTGCTACCTGCTCTACCGCCTCGACTCGCAGAATGCTCAGGGCTTTGAGTGGCTCTTCCTTGCCTGGTCGCCTGATAATTCCCCCGTGAGTCCTTGGGACCCCTGCTTAGCACCAGGCTCAGGGTCAGTGGGGGAGTGGAGAGGGGAGTGGGTCTGAGTGGGGTAACAGAGCCCTGCTTCAGGAAGCTAAGGGGAGATACAGGTCTGCCCCAGGGAGGCTGAGTTTGGGGGACACAGGGCTGCCCTGGGGAGGCTGAGTTTGGGAGACACAGGCTGAGGGAAGAGATGTCAGGTCAGCCCCAGAGAATCTGAGAGAGGGACAAGGCCCTGTGTTTGGAGCCCAGGGTCTTTAGAGGCCTCCCAGTGGCATCAGCCTGTCTCCTGGAGGCTGAGGATTGGGCTGGGCAAGGGCTCCCCCTGCTGGTAGGAGTCGTCCTGCTGCATCGTCACCTCCCCCTGGGTCCTCTGCTGGTGTGTGCACAATGAGGTGACCGGGTCCTTTCCTGGAGGCTCCCACCTGTTCCTCTGGAGAGGCAGCACTGCCCAGAAAGTTCTCATGGTTTGGACCTGTCCTCCAGGTACGGCTGAAGATGCTGTATGCGGCCACACGGGCTACTGTGAAAAAGGAGTTTGGGGGCGGTCACATCAAGGATGAGCTCTTCGGAACTGTGAAGGTAGCCCCCCAGGCCACGACCCACCAGGCCAGGAACACGGGCCCAGAGGGTGGGGCATTGTGTGGTGTCACAGAGCAAACCAGTGCCAGGCTTGGGGGTAAGATGGGAGGTCTGGGGAAGTCAGGGGGCTGCAAGCTGGGGTTCTCAGTGGACTTCCTCCAGCCTACACTGAGGTGCCCATTTATTCCTCTGCCTTTGCTCCCCCAGGATGACCTCTCCTTTGCTGGTTACCAGAAGCACCTGTCGTCCTGTGCAGCACCTGCCCCACTGACCTCAGCTGAGAGAGAGCTTCAGCAGATCCGTATCAATGAGGTGGGCATGCCGGGTAGGGTATGCAGAAGGCCACATCAGGCCCAGCTGGTGGAGCCTGTGCTCCCCAGTGGGCCACACCCTGGTTTGGGTATGTGAGGGCCCCCCTCACTGTTCCCCTGCCCCTCAGGTGAAGACAGAGATCAGTGTGGAAAGCAAGCACCAGACCCTGCAGGGCCTCGCCTTCCCCCTGCAGCCTGAGGCCCAGCGGGCACTTCAGCAGCTTAAACAGAAGATAATCAACTACATCCAGCTGGTGGGTTCCCGTTTTCCTAATACGTACACGTTTTTCTGGCACATACACATGGGGGGCACACATGCCCCCACCACTACTTCCACTCACGCACATGTGCAAATGTGCATAGTGCCCCCTCTCCCACCAGCCTGCAGCCTGTCCATTTCAACTCATCCATGTGCTCGTGGGAACACACTGTCCATCCCCCTGTCCTCCATGTGTACATGGATGCACTCTGTCCCCCTGCCGTCCCAGGCCCTGCTCACACACAGGTAGCCCTGTGAGCACACTGCCCCATTCCGCTCTCTACATGTGGGAACACACTGTCCATCCCCCTGTCCTCCATGTGTACATGGATGCACTCTGTCCCCCTGCCATCCCAGGCCCTGCTCACACACAGGTAGCCCTGTGAGCACACTGCCCCATTCCGCTCTCTACACATACTCACCCTGGGTTCACACTGACCCCTCCACCCTGAGCCTCTTCCTGTCCCAGTGGCAATGCCTCTCTGAGGATGAGATCCTCCACACCGAACCGTCCCCTGCCCTTGGTGGGAGTTCCTTCTCTAGAGGAGCCTTCAAAGGGGCAGAGTTAGGGCTTAGCCCTGGAATGGCCTCTTCAGAGGGATCTCCATAGAAAGACAGCCATCGGGGAGGGGAGTCCTGGAATCACAAGGAGGCTCCTGTCTACCAGCCAGTTCTACTTTGGGCATCTTATTTGGTAGTGTGGGCCTGGGCCTCCCCTACCTGGTCCCTCATGTCTCCCCCTGCCCCTTGGCAGAAGCTGGATCTGGAGCGGGAGACCATCGAGCTGGTACACACGGAGCCCACAGATGTGTCCCAGCTGCCCTCACGAGTGCCCCGAGATGCTGCCCGCTACCACTTCTTCCTCTACAAGCACACCCATGAGGGTGACCCCCTCGAGTCTGTGGGTGAGTGGCCACAGTGGGACCCCCAAGCCTGTGGGTGGGCCTGCTGTGGGAGGCAAAGGTCAGTGAGTTTCCCAGGCCTGCCAGGCTCACCTCCCCATCCCCACCCACAGTGTTCATCTACTCGATGCCGGGCTACAAGTGCAGCATCAGGGAGCGTATGCTCTACTCCAGCTGCAAGAGCCGCCTCCTTGACTCTGTAGAGCAGGACTTCCACCTGGAGGTCTCCAAGAAGGTGGGTGCCCATCCCTAGGGCCTTGTCTCCCAGGGCCCTGTCACCCCACCCTCCGTGTGGGTTAATGGAGGCCTGAGATGACAACAGAGCAAGGATCACTGCTGCTGTGTTGGGTAGACAGGGAACCTGTGGCCCAAGGGGCAACACGCATTGCCCAAGGCTGCCAGCCAATTGGTGGCACAGACTCCCCAAGCCCTGGCCACCACATCTTCTTTCCCTGGGTCTGGAGAGTGGGGAGGGGGTGACCCAGGCAAGCAGAGTCCAAAATATACAGGACAGCAGGCTCTAGGCTCTGTGTCCCTGAAGGTGGCATTTTAGCTGGGGATCTGAGAGGAGACCCCAGGTCTGGGGTGTGGGAAATCAAAGGGGTGCTCCAGGAGTGGGGGTTACTAGGATGGTGTGTGTTTGGGCTCCCACCACTGTAGTGATCACTGCCTTGCCCCATGCAGATTGAGATTGGCGATGGGGCGGAGCTGACAGCCGAATTCCTCTACGACGAGGTGCACCCCAAGCAGCATGCCTTCAAACAGGCCTTTGCCAAGCCCAAGGGCCCAGGAGGCAAGCGAGGCCACAAGCGCCTCATCCGTGGCCCTGGCGAGAATGGGGATGACAGCTAGGTGTCTGGGCTCGTGCCAGGCAGTGTGTGGACTGTGGGGCTGCCCACCCCACTGCTCCCTGCCACCTCTCTCCTTCCCAGCCTGGGCTCCAGGGAAGCGCTTCCTGTGGGATAGGAGGGCTGGTGGCTGAACACACTCACAGCTTCCGAGGGCCATCGAGCTGGCATTTGTGACTCTTCCCCATTGCTGTCCCTGACTCTCATCTGTGTGCCCAGGGCAGCTGGGGGCCCTGCCTGGCTGGCTGAAGAGGGCTGGATGGGGGTTCTGGCATGAACCTGGCCTCCAGGGGAATTGAGACTAGGGGTCCCAGTGTAGCCCAGAAGCCTTTGGCCACAAGGGGTGGGGTCAGTCATGGCTGGGGCAGGGGTTACTGCAGGACAGAATGGTTGAATGCTGTATTTTCTAAAGAATAAAATATTTTTAAATCAAGATCTGAGCCTGGCTCTGAGAGATCACAAACGACCCTGTACATACAATGCCCTCTCCCAACTCAGAAGAGGACTGGCCCTGCTAGGTGGAGCCCCAGCACTCCCCATCATGGGTGTATGGGGAGGCTGTGTCTGTGTGGGAGGGCACAGGCCTTACGCAGGCCCTCTGGTTGACAAGAGCCCTGCCCAAAAGGCAGGCATACTTCCACTGTGATATGGGGGATCTGTGTGTATTTATTTCCTCTGGCTGCTGTAACAAGTTACCACAAACTAGTGGCTTAAAAAACCAGAACTTTGGGGCCGGCCCAGTGGTGCACTGGATAGTGCGCCACTTGGGAGTGTGGCGGCGCTCCCGCCGAGGGTTCGGATCCCACATACAGACCGGTTCCCGCTCACTGGCTGAGTGA
>NW_007726917.1:435273-450912 GCF_000696425.1 Galeopterus variegatus
ACAAAAAAAAAAAAAAAAAAAACCAGAACTTTGGGCCGAGCCCGTGGTGCACTCGGGAGAGTGCGGCGCTGGGAGTGCAGCAGCGCTCCCGCCACGGGTTTGGATCCTATATAGGGATGGCCAGTGCGCTCACTGGCTGAGCGCAGTGCGGCCGGTCGCAAAAAAAAAAATAAACAGAAAAAACCAGAACTTTATTCTGTCACAGCTCTAGAGGCCAGAAGTCTGGAATGAATCTTACAGGGCTAAAGTCAAGGAGTTGGCAGGGCTGGTTCCTTCTGGAGGCCTCAGGAGAACCCATTTCCTTATCCTTTCCTGCTGCTAGAGACTGCCTGCGTTCCTTGGCTTGTGGCCTCTTCCTCCATCCTCAAAGCCAGAGCAGAGTCATCTCCAATTCTGTTTCCCTCTACTTCTGTGGTCACATGGCCTTCTGTGGCTTGATCTCCCTCTGTCTCCATTCTATAAGGGACACTTTTGATTACATTTCATCCTCCTCCCACCCCTGCCTATAATCTAGGATGACCTCCCCATCTCAATATCCTTAACTTAATCACATCTGCAAAGTCCCCTTTACCATGTAAGGTAATGTCTCCCAGGGTCAAGGGATTAGGACATGGATCTCCGTGAGAGACATCATTCTGCCTACCACACTGGATAAGGGTTCTTCTCATGGAGTTTCCCAGCCCCCCGGACAGGTGTTTCTGTGGTCATCTGTAGCTTGCTGTCTGCAGTCTGTATGTGTCCTCTAGTGTGTGTGTACAGTCTTCTCTGTCAGTTCATGGTCTTTCTCCAGCACCTGCTTTCCTGCCCCTAAGGGAAGCAGGGTGGCTATGGAAGGGATGGTGTGCTGGATCCCTTGTCCTAACTAGAGACTCTGGGAAAATATTCCTGGGGCTTGGGGTTCAGCAGGAGCCAGAGCAGTATTCTATAGCTCTGGGAAGTAGGTGGAAGGCTCCTCCCATCCCAGGTGGGCAGGGCCAGAGGCGTGGGATTGACAGCTGCGATTCAGCTGCTCAGTGGACTCCTGGCTCAGGGCAGTGTCCCATCCTGGGGCCTTTCTCAGTCCCTGTTAACGCGCCTAGGATTGCAGTGGGGAGAGCTGGGACTGTAGCTAGAAGAGGTTATGTAGACCCAGAAGAGGCTTGTCCTTGCCCATCCAAACACTGGTTCCCAGGCAGGCAGGAAGACGACGCCATCACCCCATGCTGCTGAGCTAGCTGGATGCCTGGCACCTCAGAACCTACCTGCGATGACACCCACCCAGAAGTGCGCCTGGGAGGAGCGGGTGGTAGATGAGCAACCCTGCCTCCTCCCAGCAGAAGCCCCATTGGTTCTTTTGTTCATTCATTCATTCATTAGCCTTCACTCAGAGACACCCTCTCTGTGCCTCAGGCCTCCAGAAGGAACCAGCCCTGCCAGCTCCTTGACTTTAGCTCTGTAAGACTCACTTCAGACTTCTGGCCTCTAGAACTGTGACAGAATAAAGTTCTGGTTTTATAAGCTACTAGTTTGTGGTAATTTGTTACAGCAGCCAGAGGAAATAAATTCACCCAGATCCCTGATATCACAGTGCTGGAGACCCATAGATTCAGCAAATATTGAGCACCTACTATGTGCTGGGCACTGTACGGACAGAAGATCCCTACATCAAGAAGCTGATATTCAGCAGGGAGTAATACAACATACCATGAAAACTCTGACACAGTGTGTTAGCAGTTGAAAAAATGTTAAGACAAGGAGAAAAATGGAGCAGGCAAAGGGGCTCAGGAGTGTCAGATCTGGGGTGGGAGTTTTATAAGAAAGTCAGGGAAGGCCTCATTGAGGGGGTGACATGTTAGCAGAGACTGAAAGAAGGCAAAGGAAGAACCACATGAGAATCTGGGAAAAGAGCTTCCAGGCAGAGGGAACACCACGTTCAAAGGCCCTGAGGCAGGGGAGTGCACGTGTGTTCCAGCAACAGCAAGGAGGCCAGCATGACTGGAGATGGGCCAGGACGGCAGTGAGAGGGCAGGTCCTATAAGATGTTGTTGACTATTATGGGGACTGTGGCTTATACTCCAGAGACAGCCATGGAGGGGTCTGAGCAGAGGAGGGGCCCAATGTGACTTAGGTTTGCATGGGTCTCTCAGGGACTCATTGTGGGCTGTGAGAGCGGAAGCAGACAACCAGGGAGGCGGCAGCGCCTGCACTGGCCTAGGCAAGAGATGATGGCGGCTCAGACCAGGCTCATGGGCAGGTGGCGGGTGGTGGGCAGATTCTGAAGGTGGAGCCAGCAGGACGTGCTGAGGGCTTCTGGGTTACCCCGAGGCTTTGGGCCTGAGTAGTGTGAGGTATAATCACCTGGATTAGAAGAAGCCAGCTGCGTGCCTGCCCTCAAGAAGACCCAGCTGAAGTGATGTGGTTTGTTCTCTGGTGGGGCACCAGGGGCCCTGGGGATGTGGAAGAGGAGGCCCCATTCCTGGAAGAGGTCGCTGCAGAGAAGGCAGGTGCAGCCCCAGCCTCCTGCTCATGCTGCCCCACCCCGGGGCATGCAAGGCCCCACGGAGCTCTGGGGACAGGGCCAGCAAGGGCAGGAAAGGACAGGTTGGGGATCCCTGTCCTGGGAGTACTGACTGTGGAGCAGGGGCTGAGGTGTGAGGGTGAAAGAGTCTTCCTGGGACATGGGAGGGGCCTGGCCCAGGTCTGCTGCTATCTGGAATTCCCATCTCTCAGTGACCTGAGATCGGGCTCTGGGCCTTCCTCCTCCCCACAACTCCCAGAGGACAGGTGTGAGGGAGGCCCATGTGGGACACAGGCTGCCTGAGTGGGGAGTGGAAAGAGGAAGGGCTGAAGGGGCTGTCTGCCATGCAAATAGCCTCTGACTCACTGCACCCTCACTCTCTGTGCCCGCCACCTGTGGGGGTGAGGGAGGGACTTACTAGGCTGTTGTGAAATTCTCACTTCCTCTGTTCTCTGAGCCCTGGGAAGGGGCCCTGAGTGCAGAGCATCCTTCCTGCAGCTGCTGCCTGGTCTGCCAGCCAGACCCGCTGGAAAAGCCCTCACTCCTTATCATGGTAGGACAGCAGCTCTCAGCCCCCTGGGGAAGGGGACAGCCTGGGAAGGGGTGGGAAAGAGGCAGGTTTGGCAGCTGCAGGAAACAGCAAAAGGGGCAGTCACCTGTGTGGCCCTGGGACACTCACTGAACCCTGAAGACATCAGAGAAGAAGCTCTTTTCTGAGCAGTGAGATCCAAACCCACTGGGTGGATGCGGATGCTCAGGTCTGGGGCCTCAGTCTGTGGTGGAGCTGGGCTGCAAGCCCAGGTTTGGATGCTCAGGGCTGGGCTCTGTCTGACACTTGCAGCCCACCCCTCCCTCAGATCTGCTCTGACCCATAGAGGTTGAGGGCTCTCAGGATGGGTGAGGCAGGCAGAGGGTGAAAGAGCTGGGCAGTGCCAGCCTCGCTAGGGTTCCTGGTGGAGACTCTTATTCCTGCCTGGGTCTTGGTCAAAGGGAGAGGAGGGATAAGGGGAGGCTGGTGGAGGGCAGAGAGGGGACTTCAGGGTGGCTGGAGGGAAGGAAACCAGCTGCCACATTGCCCGGGGGAAGGAGAAATAACCTCTGAGGAGAGGAAGGGGAAAGTTAGGGAGAGGTCCGGCAGGCCCATGGCCACTTTGCCTGTCCTTCCTATCTAGCTGGGATTTGGTTATGAGTGAAAGTCCCAAATCATGAGTCCAGATTCCAGGTTTCAGTCCTGGTTCTGAGTCCACATTCTGAGTCAGAGGCAGAGTCTGACTTCCCTCAAGTTCAGGCTTCTTCTCAGCCTTGGAGGGGTGAGGAGGGGGCTCACAGCCAGGGAGGAAGGCACCTCAGCAGCCTCTGTGGGGAGGGCTTGGAGAGAGGGGGTTGGAAGCCCTGCTTGGAAGACCCTCATGAAGTGGAGTGGGTAGAGGTGGAGTTGGGGGCTGGACACTCACACACCCCCCCCCCCCCGACCTCCAGGGCTCCTGCCGCAGAGCCCTGCCCCCCCCGTCTCTCCTGGTGCAGGCCGCAACACTGGCTGTGGCCCTGGCCCTGGGCACGCTGCCTGCCTTCCTGCCCTGTGAGCTCCAGCCACACGGCCAGGTGAGCTGCAACTGGCTGTTCCTGAAGTCCGTGCCCCGCTTCTCTGCTGCAGCACCCTGTAGCAATGTCACCAGTCTTTCCTTGCTCTCTAACCGCATCCACCACCTCCACGACTCTGACTTCGCCCATCTGTCCAGCCTGCGGAGGCTCAACCTCAAGTGGAACTGCCCACCGGCCAGCCTCAGCCCCATGCACTTCCCCTGCCACATGACCATCGAGCCCAACACCTTCCTGGCCGTGCCCACCCTGGAGGAGCTGAACCTCAGCTACAACGGCATCACGACTGTGCCTGCCCTGCCCAAATCCCTTGTGTCCCTATCCCTGAGCCGCACCAACATCCTGATGCTAGACCCCTCCAGTCTTGCTGGCCTGAATGCCCTGCGTTTCCTATTCATGGATGGCAACTGCTACTACAAGAATCCCTGTGGGCGAGCAGTGGAGGTGGCCCCGGGCGCCCTCCTTGGCCTGAGCAACCTCACCCACCTGTCGCTCAAGTACAACAACCTCACAGCAGTGCCCCGCAACCTGCCCCCCAGTCTGGAGCACCTACTGTTGTCCTACAACCACATTGTCAAACTGGCACCTGGAGACCTGGCCAGTCTGACTGCCCTGCGTGTGCTTGATGTGGGTGGGAACTGCCGCCGCTGTGACCATGCCCGCAACCCCTGTGTGGAGTGTCCTTATCGTTCCCTCCAGCTACACCCCGATACTTTCAGCCACCTGGGCCATCTCGAAGGCCTGGTGTTGAAGGACAGTTCTCTGCACAGTCTGAACTCCAGATGGTTTCGTGGTCTGGGCAACCTCACAGTGCTGGACCTGAGTGAGAACTTCCTCTATGACTGCATCACCTATACCATGGCCTTCCAGGGCCTGGCACAGTTGCGCAAGCTCAACCTGTCTTTCAATTACCAGAAGAGGGTGTCTTTTGCCCACCTGCAGCTGGCACCCTCCTTCGGGAGCCTGATCTCACTGAGGGAGCTGGACATGCATGGCATCTTCTTCCGCTCACTCAGCGAAACCACGCTCCGACCGCTGGTCCACCTGCCCATGCTCCAGAATCTGCATCTGCAGATGAACTTCATCAACCAGGCCCAGCTCAGCATCTTCGGAGCCTTCCCCAGCTTGCGCTGTGTGGACCTGTCGGACAATCGAATCAGCGGAGCTTCAAAGCTGGTGGCCACCACAGGGAAGGCAGATGGCAGGGAGAAGATCTGGCTGCGGTCTTGGGATCTTGCTTTAGCCCCACTGGACACTCCCAGCTCTGAGGACTTCATGCCCAGCTGCAAGACCCTTGATTTCACCTTGGACCTGTCACGGAACAACCTGGTGACAGTCCAGCCAGGGATGTTTGCCCGGCTCTCACACCTCCAGTGCCTGCGCCTGAGCCACAACAGCATCGCGCAGGCTGTCAATGGCTCGCAGTTCCTGCCACTGACCAGTCTGAGGGTGCTGGACCTGTCCCATAACAAGCTGGATCTGTACCATGGGCGCTCGTTCACGGAGTTGCCGCGACTGGAGGCCCTGGACCTCAGCTACAACAGCCAACCCTTCAGTATGCAGGGTATAGGCCACAACCTCAGCTTTGTGGCCCAGTTGCCCACTCTGCGCTACCTCAGCCTGGCGCACAACGACATCCACAGCCGTGTGTCCCAGCAGCTCTGCAGCACCTCGCTGCGGGCCCTGGACTTCAGCGGCAATGACCTGAACCGTATGTGGGCTGAGGGAGACCTCTACCTTCACTTCTTCCAAGGCCTGAAAGGTTTGGTCCGGTTGGACCTGTCCCAGAATCACCTGCACACCCTCCTTCCCCGCAACCTGGACAACCTCCCCAAGAGCCTGCAGCTGCTGCATCTCCGTGACAATTACCTGGCCTTCTTTAACTGGAGCAGCCTGGCCCTCCTACCCAACCTGGAAGCCCTAGACCTGGCAGGAAATCAGCTGAAGGCTCTGACCAATGACAGCCTGCCCGCTGGCATGCGGCTGCAGAGGCTGGACCTCAGCAGCAACAGCATCAGCTTCGTGGCCTCTGGCTTCTTTGCCCTGGCTGTGGAGCTGCGAGAGCTCAACCTCAGTGATAATGTCCTCAAGACGGTGGAGCCCTCCTGGTTTGGGCCCCTGGCGGGTGCCCTGAAAATACTAGACGTGAGTGCCAACCCTCTGCACTGTGCCTGTGGGGCGGCCTTTGTGGACTTCCTGCTGGAGGTGCAGGCTGCCGTGCCGGGTCTGCCCAGCCAGGTGAAGTGTGGCAGTCCAGGCCAGCTCCAGGGCCACAGCATCTTCGCGCAGGACCTGCGCCTCTGCCTGGATGAGGCCCTCTCCTGGGACTGTTTTGGCCTCTCACTGCTGGTGGTGGCTCTGGGCCTGGCTGTGCCTCTGCTGCACCACCTTTGCGGCTGGGACCTCTGGTACTGCTTCTACCTGTGCCTCGCCTGGCTTCCCCGGCAGGGGCAGCGGGGCAAGGACGCCCTTCCCTACGATGCCTTCGTGGTCTTCGACAAGGCGCAGGGCGCGGTGGCCGACTGGGTGTACAATGAGCTGCGGGGGCGGCTGGAGGAGCGTCGTGGGCGCCGGGCGCTCCGCCTGTGTCTGGAGGAGCGCGACTGGCTACCCGGCAAGACGCTCTTCGAGAACCTGTGGGCCTCGGTCTACGGCAGCCACAAGACACTGTTCGTGTTGGCTCACACAGACCGGGTCAGTGGCCTCTTGCGTGCCAGCTTCCTGCTGGCACAGCAGCGCCTGCTGGAGGACCGCAAGGATGTCGTGGTGCTGGTGATCCTGCGCCCTGACGCCCGCCGCTCCCGCTACGTGCAGCTACGCCAGCGCCTCTGCCGCCGGAGTGTCCTCTTCTGGCCCCACCAGCCCAGTGGGCAGGGCAGCTTCTGGGCCCAGCTGGGCACGGCCCTGACCAGGGACAATCGTCACTTCTATAACCGAAACTTCTGCCGGGGACCCATGGCCGAATAGCCCAGAGCAACAGTCCTGCACGGCCCCACTTCTACCCTCACCTGCTTCTCTGCCTGCGGTGCCCCAACCTGCTTCCCTCTGCAGTTCCACTGCTCTGCCTTCCCCACCCCTCACACCTCAATAAACGCTACTGGAGACCAGATGGCTAACCCTGAGGTTAGGGTTAACCTGGGGGTGTGGGTGGCGGGATGGAAGGGATGATTGTCCAGGCCTTCATAAAGAGGGATGAGATAGTTTGGGGAAAATTGCCGTAGAGAAGGATAGGACAAAAGTCTGCAGGACAGGGAAACTGCTAAGGGCAGTTTAGTTCATGGACATGTTTCCAGGGCAATCTGATTACAGTCACTGAATGTGGTCTTGGTTCTTCCCAGAGAGCAGGGTAGGTCTCCTGCCCCTTTCAACTACACCCCAAATGCCCTGCCCTACCTTTCTCAGACAGACCAGATAGCCTCCTGCCAGACTTGGGTCAGCGCCCCTCTGTTGTGTATTGGTCTCGGGTATATGCCTCCCTCACCTACTAGACTGAAAGTGCCTAGAGGGCAAAAACCTTGCAGGCCTGGTTCATTTCTGGCCCTCAGCAAAGACCCGAGAGGCAGCAGCGGGGGTGGGGGGAGGGGAATTTGTGGCAAATTCAGAGGGGTGATTGCGCCCTCTGGTGGCCATGCCTGTGCTGGGCGAAGAAGGCTGGCCCAGACTGGGGAGAGGAAGGCTTGTGGGTGCATCCCTGCGGCAGGGAGCTGGGAGCCACAGAAGATTCTAGGGTGAGCTCACAATCCATCCTTTTCTGTTTCCACCTAGAGATACATGCTGGGTCTCTCTGTTCTGATATCAAAGGGACACCTAGGTGAGCCGCCACCTGGCTACAGTGATGAGCTGATTTCACTTATGTGGGAGACTCAGCCACATCTGACCAGGATGGAGAATGCGTGCATGTTTCTATTTTTGATATGCAGTGTACATTTCAGGGTACAGCTGGGAACCACGACGACCAATGTTTGGAGACAACCTGTTCACGGTCTGTACACAGCAAGTGTGTGTGGAGTCGTGGGTAGTGTCAGGCCTGGAGCCTTTGAGAAGCATTGTCCCGGGCTGGCTGCCTACACCATCACCACAACCAAACCTGCTTGTTGAGGAGCAGGGGAGAAACTTGCAGCCTGACCGTCAGAACCTGGGCCTGAGGTTGAACCAGTTTGGCTGGCCCAGGCCAGTTTGGGATCTGCTCAACCACTCAGGGCCTTTGCGGGGAGGTTGGAGCTAGCTGCAGACAGCCAATTTTGCAGACTGATTGTGAGCAGCCCTTAGGGAGGGCAGTGGTTTTCTTTTTCCTCCCTCCAGAGCATAGCTGTGAGGGAAGTAGAGGCCACCTTCCTTTTTCTGATTTGGGCATCAGAGCTCCTGTGTGTGCCAGAGTTCCCTTTTATCTGCTCAACTGAAAGACAGAAGGAAGACCTACCAATTGGAAGCCCCGCATGGGCTCTGACCTGTGTACCTCTTTGGCCTGGTGCCTGGAGAGAAAAGAAAACCAGTGAAGTCTTTTCCCCCAGGCTGGAGACAGGGGGAGTCCCCTGTTAAGTGGCTCTGATACTACCTTGGCCACAACCAGGAGCAGGAGCAGGAAGCAGGACCCTGTCCAGAGCACCATATTTTGCATGTAGGAAGTACGGCCTGCCTATCTTTCAGGATAGCCAAGTCTGCCCTCTGGCAGTTCCAGGTAGAACCTCCATCTACCCGTCCACTGATGCTCACAGTCCTAGTGCTTTGGGGGCTAGGGATTCAGAAGAGGAGCATTTTAGAGACGAAGTGTAGCAGCTGTGGTAGGACTGTTGGGCTTGACTTGAGCAATTCTGGGGGTCCGTGGCACTTGGCTCTGTGTTGTCTATGGGATTGGAAAGGGCAGAGCTTCACTATTTCAGATCCTGCAGGAGGTGGTCAGAGTTGGACCCCAGTGGGGCTTGCTGGGAGGTAGTCCCCACCTCACTGTGGTTAGGGTGCTCATGGCTGGCCCCAGGCCCTTGCCTCCACACTGCCTGCTGTCCTTGAGCATTAACACAGCCACTGGCTCTGTGAGACTCAAGTCAGATTGCTGGGGCTGCATCCTAGCTCTGCCATTTGGGTTGCCTCAGGCAGGTGATGTCCCCTTTGCTCATCTGTAATGAGTTTGCACATCTGTAAATGGGGATGGCCAGAGCTACTCTGCGGTCGTGGTAAGGATTAGTGGTAATGTGTATAAAGACTTGAAGTGCCTAGCAGGGCCTCAGCTGTCATTTTGGGGTAAGGGATTTATGCTCAGGACCATCAGCTGATATGGCTTCAATGTTTATCTCTCCCCCCGGAGAATGATCCTCCTAGGCCAGGGACCATGCCCAGAGCACTGACAGAGTTCAGATGTGTTTGAATCAGAGGCACACGAAGCTGGGAACAACAGCTCTCCCTGAAAGCAGGACCAGGAATCTGGGGAAAGTATGTGGACATTGGTGCTGGCTCGTGCTGGGGAGCAATGAGTACCAGACAAGGAGAGGTCTTGGCACGAGACATAGGAAAACCTGACAGGAGGAAGACTTCCATGTGAGGAGAGTCTCCCTACTAAGCTTTTACAATGCAACTCACCCCTTCCCTCTATGAGTGGAAAAAGCACACTTGGTTTCTCCCACTATATCTCAAAACTCGCTTCTGACACCAGTGGAAAAAGCACACTTGGTTTCTCCCACTATGAGTGGAAAAAGCACACTTGGTTTCTCCCACTATATCTCAAAACTCGCTTCTGACACCAGGTGTGGGGGATTTCTCCCCACCAGCAAGCAAGCAAGCAGTTGTCCAGTGGACACCGGCTGGTGTCTTCCAATTCAATTCTGAGACTATCTACCTGGAGATAGGGTCAGATCCCAAGGTTGAGGGTTCAGTCCCCAAGACTGTCCCTCACTTTGATGCTACACACAAGCCTCAGGCTCTTTTACCTGTACTCTTGACTGGCTATAAATTGGGGTTCCCATGGCCCTCTCCTTGGGTTTGGTTAACTTGCTAGAGCAGCTCACAGAACTCAGAGAAACACTCACTTACATTTACCAGTTTATTGAAAAGAATATTACAAAGGATATCGATGGAGAGATGCACACGGCGAGGTATGAGGGAAGAGGCGTGGGGCTTCCATGCCCTCCCCAGGTGCGCCACCCTCCAGGAACCTCCACGTGTTCAGCAATCTGGAAGCTCTCTGAACCCTGTCCTTTTGAGTTTTTATGGAAGCTTCATTACATAGGCATGATTGAATCATGGACAACCATGTAGAAATGTGATTGGATGAAAAGGGTCTGATCTAACACTAATAAACTAAGTCTATTATTATTAGTTTGTTCAGATTCTTCTTGGCCTTTCTGTGCAGCATTCCTTCCACCAGGGTTTGGGGCAGGACCCTTTCTGGAATGGGGGTCTTTCATCTCCAATCAGACAAGGGTCAGAGGATTTCTTTATGGCCAGCTCCAAGACAGAAAGGCAGGGGAAGATTAGAGTCCTGCCTTGGGGAGAAAAAGGAGCAGGAGAAAGAAGGGCAGGAGAAGGTCAGAGAGTCATCAACTAGAAAATTACAAGAGCTATGGGAGTTATGGGCCAGGAACTATGGGTGAAAAAAATATGTATATATATATAAATGAAAATTATATATATCATAATACCACACTCTAGGATACTTTATTTAACCTAGAAAATTACAAGAGCTATGGGAGTTATGGGCCAGGAACTATGGGTGAAAAAAATATGTATATATATATATATAAATGAAAATTATATATATCATAATACCACACTCTAGGATACTTTATTTAATGCCCTAGGCGTCTAAATATTCTTGGAAAGGGCTGGCCTGTGGCTCACTTGGGAGAGTGTGGTGCTGATAACACCAAGGCCACGGGTTCGAATCCTATATAGGGATGGCTGGTTTGCTCACTGGCTGAGCGTGGTGCTGACAACACCAAGTCAAGGGTTAAGATCCCCTTACCAGTCATCTTTTTAAAAAAATTTAATAAATAAATAAATAAATATTCTTGGAAAACTTTCGTGACATTGTACTGCTTCACATTAGAGTTGTTTAAAAAAGCCAAGCTTCTCATTTTTAAGCAGTTCATAAATCCCATCTGCTTCCTGCAGATCTTTCCATCTTTTGTTCTTATAACCCCAAGAAGCAGGGAGGAGAAAGTTCCCCAAGGGCCTTGTAGACCCTGTTGGCTCTGAGTCTTATGAAGGAAGAGTGAGACTTCCTGGGCATTCAGGTAGAAGCATTGCCCACGCTAGCACTGCACATTTGAAGGGGAGGAGGTGGAGGAGTTCTAGGCGTGGGAATGTGTCGGACAATGGAGATTCCTGAAAGCTGGTGTGAGGTAACAGGGCTGGGGGCACCAAGGGAGGGTGTTTCCTGAGCAGGAAGGAATTGTATCATGGTTCCGAGGTGATGTGACTTCTTTCATGCCTAGTGGCCTGCCTTGATGTACAGTTTTTTTTGTTTGGTGGCTGGCTGATATGGGGATCCAAACCCTTGACCTTGGTGTAACAAGGCAGGGCTCCAACCAAGCCTCGACGTATGGTCTTATCTGCTGGGACCGTGACTCAGCCGAGCTCTTCTCAGTGCCAGGCCCAATAAGGATGTGTGTCCCAGGAAGCCCAGGCCTGCTCCCAGCCTCCCAGGAGGATGGGGTGCCAGCACAGCTCTCCAGGGAGGAGAAAGCACAGCTGCTCTTTCTAGAGCTACGAGAGGGAGGCAAGGCCGAGAGGTCTCCTCGCCGCCAGCTGCTTGGTTTTCCTTCAGCTCTCCCATTCTTCCTAGCAAACTAGACTTGCCATCGGGATTCCCTTTCATTCCCTCAGCATACATTTGCTCAGTGTCTACTGTGTATCAGGTACTGGACTGGACTTTGAGGACACAGAAGATAGACAGGGTACCTGTCCTTATGGAGACGACATCGCACAAGGTCAAATGCAACAGGGGAAAAAGTTGTGGTGGTGACTGGCGCTTTCAAGGGCAGCATGGCAGGGGCCAGGTGATGATGAGAATGCAGAGGGACAGCCTTAGCCAGCACACTCAGCAGAGGTTCCCTTGGAGACCCGTGTCCTGAGGGAAGAGAGACAGCCATGCCATAATCCTGGGTAGAAAAATCCAGGCAGAGAGAATGGCTATCACCATGGCCTGGAAGCTGGTGAGAACCTAGGTATTTGAGGCCCTGAGGTGGGCCCCAGCCTATGAAGCAGCATGAATAAACGGTGGGATGGGGGATGAGGCTAGAGAGCTGGAGGGGAGCCCAATCCCAGCTTTGGCAGCCTGTGTGTGGAATCTAGAATTTAATTGAGTGCAACTGGAAGACCCAGGGAAATTTTCTGCAGGGGTGGGACATGATCTGATTTGTATTTTTAGATCTCTCAGGGAGTTCCCCACATCTGTGGACGGGCTGATGCAGCTGTCATGAGATCTCTGCAAGGAAAAGTCTAGCCAGGGCCTAGACTCTTCCTCCCATGGCTGGAAGTGGGGTCTGCATCATGCATCTGTGCCCGCCCCCTCTGCTCCTCCCCAAGGTAGGGCACTGTAGTAGACCAGGCACAGAGACACCCATGGGTCCCAGGTGGTCTTGTGGCTCTGGTAATGTTTGGTACCAAACTTGGGGGCCAGAAAGAGTAGTGCTTAGGACTCCCTGCCCCTGGTGCCTTTCTCTGACCCCTGGTGTCCCTCCCTCCGGTCCTCCCAGAGACAAATATGCCCAGAAAGAGCAAATCGAAGCGTGGGAAGCACCCCATTCACTCTCCTCCAGGGGTAGAACGTGGAAGGGACTAAATGGGCACGGCACGGCCCTGGCCACTACCCCTTCCCGTTTACAGCAGTAAGCATGCCCTCCTCCCCCACTCCCAATCCCACTCCCAGAACTGTAGCTTTGATTTAATCCAAGTTTATAAGTAGGCACCTCTGGGGGGGCAGACAGTGGACAAGGGTGGCAAGGGGTAGGTATTGGGGGTCCAAGCAGCCATGTACAGACTCTATATACAATATACAGACAGGGTCCCTCTCCCACCTGAACCCCCTGACCTTTCTTGACTTCCCCTTCCCCACCAGGCTAAGGCCCCCCACACAGGGATCCCCGGCTCCTCTTTTGTTTCTGTGAAGCTTGGACATATGCAATGCATGCTTTTGGAGACCATAAGATCACAATGCCCCCTCCCTTCCAGCCCTGAGGTGGAACCTTGCTCTCTACCCATCTATGTGATCCCCACCCATCCTCCTGGGCTTTTTTCAAGTGTTTTGGCTGAGACGTTCCTATTCTGCTATTAATCTAAAAAAATAAACTGGAGGTTAAAAAAAAAAAAAATCAGGCTGCAGTTAGGGTGGAGGCTGGAGCAGATGCCACAAAAGGTGGCATGACCAGGGTGGCAGCAGGGGAGGTGATGAGAAGTGGCCTGATACTTCAGAGGTAGAAGTTACAGGACTTGCAGGGCTGGCCAATTAGCTCAGGTAGTGTTTATGGTGTTGGTAACACCAAGGTCAAGTACCAGCCAGCTGCCAAAAAGAAAATTACAGGACTTGCAAATGGTGTGCATGTGAGGCAAAGGCAGAGGCGACTTCCAAATGAGAGGCCCTGGCTAGATGGCACGAAGAACAGTGAGGGGTGGGGAAGGGAGTAGCGGGCAGAGCCAGGGAGGCCTCTGCACCTGTGCAGTGGGAGGTGCTCATCTGACGCCCAGTCAGAGCCAACAGTTTGCGGTGTGCAGATGGAACTGAGAACCCTGCACTGAGAGGGACTGCGTGGGGTGGGGGGTGTTGAGCGCAGTTAAGAGATGAGCCTGGTGGGACCATCAACATTCACAGGAGGACCCAGCCAGATAGACCAAGAACCAGCTCACAAAGTAGGAGGAAAACAGTCAGGAGAGGTTAGTAGCACAGCTTAGAGGAGAAACCTGTCAAAAAGCCAAGGACAACCAGCTCCAACACCACTGAGAGATCCAATGAAATAAGGACAGAACTGGCTGCTGGATTTGGCAAGACAAAGGCAAGATGTGGCAAGAAGAGTGGCCTCCAAGGGAATGGGGATGAAAGACCTAATGGGGAGGGATAAGGGGCAGACAAAGGGCAGAGATGGGTGGCAGCTGGAAAGGGTATAGACTGAGGGAGAGCACGTTTATTTTTGACAAATAAATAAACAAATAAAGTGACAAAAGCCAGGGAGAATGAGCCAGCAGAGGAGGAAGGATTCATGACACAGAAGAAAAGAGATGGTTGCAGGAATGTACAAGAAGCAACAGGATCCAAAATACAAGTGCAAAGAGTCAGGGTGAGAAGCATAGACCCTGCACTTCTGCTGGAGGGGACCCGAGGGGCTGGAGGACTAGGTGGTGACAGATAAGCCAGCCCCTCCTATTACAGGGAAGATAGTTGAAGCAGGAGCAGGAAGGGAAAGCAGGAAGGATGCAGCTACAGAAGGACTCTGGGCAGCACTGACTGCCCGTTTAAGACTCAAGGCTAGAAGTTCCAAGTGAACCCGGCTGCCATGGAGGTGCTGCTTCTTTCAGAACTGTTCAGCCACTGGGGTGCAGCAGGCACCAAACAGGTAGTTGGGATCAAGCAGAGCAGGAGGTGCTGCCACTCCAGCAGGGTCTGAGCCATTCATTACCAGAGGACCAGTATATTTTTGTACAGCTTATACATCCCTATAACATAGACTGAATTTAAAGGGAAGGGATGATGAAAAAATTTTGTTTGATTAAGTAGTCAACAGCAGAAAGACCCATCATTTAAGAATTTATTTTTAGGACTATGTTTTACTATAGATTAAAATTTAATATAATTTAATTCACATATAAAGACAACTCTGGAGACTATCTGGATATGATAATGGCCGGGTTTAGGTAGAGTAATTGAGGTCACATTCAGGCCTGAGCAGATACCAACTTGCTCATGCCTGAGAAATAGGATTTCTCCCTTTCACTCATCACTTCAAAATGCAGTGGCCTCCTGCAGAAGTTGCACTCGGCTGAAGAATGTGGCTTCAGTTCCAGCCCCACTCGCTTCCATGTGGCCAGGAGATTCTCTGTGAGGAGAAACAGTTTTTAAATATTAAAGGGAGTATATACCCAAGAGAAATGAAAACATATGTCCATACAAAAACTTGTACACAAATGTTCAAGCAGCATTATTCCTAACAGTCAAAAAGTAGAAATACTCAAATGTCCATCAATTAATGGATAAACAAAATGTGGTAAATCCATTCAATGGAAGATTTGATAATAAAAGAAATGAAGTGTTGATTAATGCTACAATATGAATGAAAACTGAAAACATGATGTGAAGAAGTCGGGCATAAAGGACCACATATTGTACATTCCACTTACAGAAAATATCCAGAATAGGCAAATCCATATAGACGGAAAGTAGATTAGTGGTTGACAGGGGCTGGGGAAGTGACTGCTAATGGGTATGGGATTTCTCTCTGGGGTGATGAAAACAGAGGTGATGGTTGCACAATATTGTGAATGTACCTAAAAACTTCCGAATTGGGGCCGGCCCGTGGCTCACTCGGGAGAGTGCGGTGCTGATAACACCAAGGCCACGG
>NW_007726917.1:451830-473608 GCF_000696425.1 Galeopterus variegatus
ATTTTATAGTATGTGAATCCCATCTCAATAATGATGTTATAAAAATAAACAAAGTAGAGAAAAGCAAAACCTAGAGTTAGGCTTTATCTCATAGGCCCTCAGGGAAGAGGTTGCCGCAATGTCTCCACATCAGGGTTAATTTAAACTGAGCATTTCTAACACAATGCAAAGCCTCTGAGGAAGATCAGCTGGCTCAGGAGGGCCATGTACCCTTGGGGCAGAGAGAGCTTGTGGCTAAAAGCCCCCCTCAGTCCCTGCCTTTAGTTTGGACATGGGGGGCGGGAGGTAGGGGGAGACAGTAGAGAGCTGTGAGCAGTATAAAATGCTGAGCAAATACTCTTATCAGAGGGGGTTAGGTATGGGGTTAGTTCAAGGACCACACAAAATGAAGGAGAGCAGTGCAGAAGAGAAACATGAGCTGGACTCTGGAGAGCCAGGGGAGACTCAAGCCTTCAAAGGCCTCTTCTCCACTGCAACAGCCATTACTGCGCTTCCTTAAGTCATACACACAAGCGGGCACTGGAAACACTGGGTGGATTAGCAGGCTCCCTCAGAGCTTCCATAATGACTCTGCACCCTCTTAAAGTGAATCAAACAACCAAATATATTTTAGAGTTTTGTACCATCTGAGGGCATTCTTTTTTTTTTTTTTTAAAAGATGACCGGTAAGGGGATCTCAACCCTTGGCTTGGTGTTGTCAGCACCACGCTCAGCCAGTGAGCAAACCGGCCATCCCTATATAGGATCTGACCCCGTGGCCTTGGTGTTATCAGCACCACACTCTACCAAGTGAGCCACGGGCCGGCCTTGAGGGCATTCTTAATTATATGGAAAAAGAAGAAACAAACCTGAATGCCTCTGATGGGCTTCAATTATAAACACTGCAAGACAGCTTTACGCAACTGTCCAATGAGGCACCAGCAGCTCCCAGGTACTCACCAAGGAAGTAGCTCATCATCTGTGGTGTGTGGTGAGGGGTAGGGGCAATCCGTAGGAGCTCTTCCCCACGGGGCACTGTGGGGTAATTGATTGCTTGGACATAGATGTTATGTCTGCTCATTAGTTCGTCACAGACTTCTGTGTTTTTGGCAGCATCTGCAATCTAAGTTTGATGATAGTGGAAGGTAAGGTCAGAATAGGATAACTACCTCTTAACAGAGATTCCAATGAACACTGCCCACAAGGCTCATGATGAAGACCAGACTGTAGCAGTATATACAAACTTAGGGGAGAGGAACAATGCTGCCCAAACACCTGCAATTTAAAGGATCTGGTTTTGTTCCGTGAGGAACAGAGAACCAAAACCATATTAGGAAGAAGTAAATTTCACATTGCTCTCCCTCCAAAGCCTCACCTGGGGAAAGTGGTTCTGTTCCTACTAGCTAGTCTTCATAGCCAGGATGTATAACTCAGCCTCAGTTATATTAGCTATATTACACTAATTCAACTGTGACACCAACAGAGCTACCATTTATAGTGGGAAGGGCAAGACTTATTTCAAAATTTACTAAATAGAAAGCCATACTTCAAAGTTGGCCAAGCTCAGGCTTTGAAGCTTTCCAGATATAAGCTGTATTTATCTCATTAAGGTCAATGCTTTGGAGAAGGAACCTCTGCTCCAGCCTCAAAGGGTTCAGGGGGTTCATTCTCATTGTGAAGTGAGCCAAAGGTAGAAACATGAGAGACAGCCTCTGGCTATAGCCCCCTGTCCCAGCAGTCACCCCTACCCCCCAAGCCCAACTTCAGGAAGGTGTGAACCAGAACATCTGCACATCAAGTGTGGAGGCACAGCCCCCAGTGAGTCCAATCACAGACAGGCCATTACCCGCACAGGGATGATGTGACTGGGGCAGTGGACAACTGGGAAGCCAGCATCCATCAGCATCTGCCTCATGAGCTTAACGTTGCGCTGGTGCTGGCGGCGAAGCGCCCGCCCCTCAGCACTCTTCAGGATCCGCACAGACTCCAGGGCTCCAGCCAGCAGCATGGGTGGCAGGGAGGTGGTGAAGATGAAGCCAGCTGCGTAGGACCGTACGGTGTCGATCAGAGAACTTGTGCTGGCGATGTACCCTCCAACACAGCCAAAGGCTTTGCCTGGGAGGATCAAATTTATTACATTTATTACAGCAACAGCCTCTAAATGTACATAGCAAGATGTTATAGAGCTTCAAATAATTTACTTTTCTCCTTATCTACTCTGTCCCTAGACTGACAGAGGTAAAGGGATGTCCACCCCTTTTTAAAAGGGAAAAAGCTGAGGAAAGTTATACAAGGGTATTGCCTGAAGTCACATGGCCAAGCTAGAGTCTGACCAGGATCAAGACCAGGACTGGCCCCAGTGTGCCCAAATACCAAGTCTCCAGACCAAGCCTGGCTCCAGTGTGCCCAAATACCAAGCGGCTACCTCTCTTCCCACCATTTTATTCTCACTTGCCTTTCCCACCCAAGCTTGCTGCTCTGCCAGCCAGCAATGCTCCATTTCCCATGTTCTGCACTGTATGTGCTCTTTGGAACAAGATTTGAGTTGTGGTACTTGCACTGTCCTCTCACTGTGAACATTACCCTTAAGGGTGGAGTGTTACCCAGCTAAAGCATTAACTGTTTTGCTGTGACTAGTGTTATTTTCTACTTAAGTAAACACAAACTCTGACAATTAGTATTTGCCAGATAAATATGAAAACTCAGAACCTGTCAGGGTTGATTTAGGGCCAGACTTGTTTTTCAATTCTCGTTAAGTCCCTTTGTATAATCTATATCTCAAGTTTCAGGATTAAGGACTCCAGAAAGAGTCCTCAGAGATCTTAACATTATGTTCTGTAATTAACATTTTTGCTGGAACCACATGCAGAGCAGGATTGGTTCAAACCCCTACAGTGAAAAATCTCTCTCTCCAGCCTTTCCCATCTTACAATGACTGTACCTTCAGAGAGCCCACGTCATGAGAGCTCTTTAAAAGAAAAGAGCTGCTGGAAGTAGGACACATGAACAAGTGCTTTTCTCCTGGCAGGGTTCTACCCTGAGCACCCACAGGCTCTCAGTGAAAAATCTCTCTCTCCAGCCTTTCCCATCTTACAATGACTGTACCTTCAGAGAGCCCACGTTATGAGAGCTCTTTAAAAGAAAAGAGCTGCTGGAATTAGGACACATGAACAAGTGCTTTTCTCCTGGCAGGGTTCTACCCTGAGCACCCACAGGCTCTCTGGGTCTGCACCAGGCTCTCATAGGCCTTGGGAAGTGCAAAAGCATGCTTTTCTGCCTGCCTTTTCTTTATCAAGTATAGGCTATAAATTGGCAGTTTAGCTGATTGCTACATGGATTTCTAGCTGCCTTACCAACTTCTGAAGGTTTAAAAAAATCCTCAAATCTGTACAATTTACATTTTTATCTCTTTTGGGTTCTCACAAGCAAAGGGAATATCTACAGTAATTGTCTGCGCACAACTCATTTATCTTCTCCACAAAAATTATGATTTCAGTCCTATTGTTATCTCTGTTATATTAATGAGAAAATTGAGTCACAAGAGGTTAGCTACCAACCCAAGGTCACACAACTGGTGAGTTATGCAGCCAGGATTTAAACCAAGGCAGCATGGCTCCAGAGTCTGGCTCCCATCTACACAAGATGCTGCCTCTGTATGAGAAGAAGCAGAGGAAAGCCAGGGTGAGCTGGAATGTTCCCATGTGGTAGGCACAGAGCTCAGTACTTCACAACACCTGAACCTAACAATTGCTCTAGGAGAAAAGTACTAAAACCCTTTTTTCTTTTTAATTTAGGGGAACTATCTAAGGCAAAGAAAGTAAAGACTCTTGCCATGGCATGTGGCTAGAGCCACAGCTATATTTGGAATAAGCTCAGATGGTAATCAGTGGTATTTCTGTCATGTTAGGCTGTGAGATTTTCTTTAATTCTGGGAGCCATGCTTTCATGCCCCAAGGGATTCTGCTAAGCTGTGCTGCCACTGATGGGGATATAACATCTCACCCAAAAGAAAAAGTGGCCCAGGCTTTATATGTTATCACACTGTCTCCTCCCCTGCGCCGTTAGACTAGTTAGTCCTTGGTCTTGTTAGGATAATGTAATTGTAGTGTAGATGACAGGATGTACAAAATACACATACCAAGTGTTCCAGAAATGATGTCCATTTTTGGCATGACTCCATCTCGATCACCAATCCCTCCGCCTCGAGCCCCATAAAGCCCCACTGCGTGGACTTCATCCACGAAGGTGATTGCTCCAAACTCATGGGCCACATCACACAGCTCTTCCAGTGGGCACACTGCCCCTAGCAAAAGACAAGAGACTGCTCGGAAGAGCTTGCCATTTCGGAAATTTCTGTTTTGGTTAGAGTCAGAACAGAATAAACTTACATTCTAAGGTATCATTTTTAATATTGGGGAGAAAATTAACTTCCCAAATTTCTAGGTTATCTTGAGGTCTTAGAAGTTAGTAAAAGCCAAAGCAGAAAAATCTACAGTCAGTGTTCATAATTATCTTCTGAAGAAAAAAAAAAAAGAGGGAATCTACATTCACCCAAATCCTTAAAATGTTCACCAATTACAAAATCCCAGCAGAGTGAGAGGAAAATAAAATGCAAAAACAAATCAAAACACTATACTTTTAAAGAGGTTGGGCCTAGTTTTTCAGCTCAGGTTTCTGATTAGCCTGTATTTAGACTTACCATTCATTGAGTGGACAGTTTCAAATGCAACAATCTTGGGGACTGAAGGGTCAGATCTTTGCAGCAGTTCTCTGAGATGGCTGACATCATTGTGACGGAAGATATACTTCGGCACTCGGCTATTCCGAATCCCTTGGATCATGGAGGCATGGTTCCCAGAATCAGAGTAAATCTCACAACCTGACACGACAAAAATGCTAATTATTGCCATCTGCATCAAAGATAAATTAATTCCTAGACAGAGACAACAGATTTTTCCCTGAAAATGTCAAGTAGAAAAAAGACACTGTCTGCCAATTTCTTCCTAGAAAAATAATTAGCTAGTGTTTTTCCTTTCAGAAGGCCCAAAGGTATAGAATAATCCTGTGGCAGGTAACTAACCTGCTTTTAAATCTGGCTGCCCCAATCCAAACTTAATCAAGAGATAACTAAAAATGATTAAGAGATTTCTCCAAAGGATCTTCTTGGAATACAAACCACATTTGAAGCAATTTGCGTAAGGGACCTTCCAAATCTCAATCTTCATTGATATCATGTTCTACTGGAACTCGTAATGTGTAACTGGCACTTCATGCTCGATCTAACAGCAAATGGTCCCAGACAAGACCGTTCCTCTCAATTGAGAGTTTTTGGTAAGCCTTCTTTGTTGCCAATATTCTTGTTACTACTAAGAAACCCCCAAAACTCTATAAGACACCCACATGCCATGCTTCCTTACCTGGCATCATCTTAGCCAGGGTGAAGAGGGTTGAGTCATTGGCCACAAAGCATGAGGAAAATAAGAGTGCCGCATCTTTCCCATGGAGGTCAGCCAGCTCCCGCTCCAGGTCTACATGGAATTTACTAGTTCCAGAAATATTTCGAGTACCACCTGCCCCAGCACCATGTTGTTTTAAAGTTTCCCTGTTAAAACAAAACAAAAGACAGAAAATAAAGCTCATGGTTCTAAACACTACGTGATTGTTCCCAGGATCCAAGAGACTGAAATTTAATGTTGATCTAGCAACTCTCTCACTGTGAAACCTGGGCCCCGTAGTTTCAACTGACTTCATCTTCAGACTAGGGAGAAAAAGTATCAACACTATGGTGATGACACCTTTAGAATCAAGAATAAGTGTTCATTTAACAGTCACTAAGTACTTAGTATTAGCCAAGTTAATTTACTAAGGTTCCTTTCCTCTGAAAAACAGTCTTTCCAATAACATGACATATTAAGAAAAAGCACTCTAGAGAGACATCTTGGATGGTGGTTACCTAAACCCTCTGCAAACCAGTCATGTAACGTCACGATATACATGTATTGTTAAATCTAAGATGGAACTGTCTTTAGCAAGCCTCTTGGAGAGTTTAGCAAGCAACTTGCTCAAGCATCCCTAGCTACGGCAATCCTCCTGAAGGGCATGAATGATGGATCTACCATCTTTTTTGAAGTAGCTTTTCCTCTAGTGCTGTTAGATTTGTATTCTCTACTTGTAGCCATAACCAAGGATGTCTCTGTGCATGACTGCTTGATATTAAAGACACACTCACTCATGGAGTGGTAGGAAGTGAACCGACCTGTGTAGTCAATGAGCCCGTAAGCATGAACCCTCACACAGTAAGGAGCTCCACCAGCTACTTGCACAGTAGAGTTTCTTTATAAGTAATCTGTAAATTTTTCAAAGGCTAAGAATAGTTTTTTGCTGTGACACACTTTCAACTGCTGAATATTCCCTCCATAAAAGATCCAACTCCTATATATCATCAGTGTCTTGCCAAATAATGCCAGTGGTATTTGAAAGCCAAGGGCTACTTACATAACTGCCCCACACACCCGTGGGTGGCGACTCATCCCTAGGTAGTCGTTACTGCACCAGACCGACACCTGCTTTTTGGTGATGAGGGAGTCTGAATAGTCATCTGCCATGGGGAAGATGTGCGCTCTCCGGTTTACAGTTTTAAAAACTCGGTAGGTGTGGTCATTTTTTTTCTCATCAATTTTCTTCTCAAAGAAACAATCGTACTGAAAAGTGGAAACAGCTAAACACCAAACAAAAGACAGTAAGGTATGATGGTTAAGAAACACATCTGGGTTTCTGTGACAGACAGACCTGAGTTCAAATCCCAGCTTGTCCACTTAGTAGCAGGAAGATTCGGGGAAAATTACTTAATATCCTTGAGAAAAAATAGTGACTTAGAGCAATCTAAGGAATGTAAGGTCTGCTAAATTTAACAGGCCCAGAGAGATATGAGCATACAGTCATGTCCCCCTCACCCTGTCTGGATAACTGCTAAAAAGCATGTTCTGGTGGTGGTTTCCAGACTGGGTGCTGCCACCAACAGGTATAGATTACCCAAATGTTATCACTAGTTGTATAATGCAACTCTCACTTTTTTGTTGCAATGTTCCTGGAATTTATGATGCAAAGAGCAACATATAGCCAATCAGTAGCTCATTTTATTTTAGCAAACTAATATAAATTCTTGGCAAACAGCTTTGGAACTGCCCCTTAACTTCTCTCTTTCTCCCTTTCAAAATCTGTTTGTAACTGCTGCCAGGTGGAGCACATATCCAAGGCAACTTGGGTTTGTGTTTCCTGGGCTGTAGTCCTCAACACCTTGGCCCAAATAATCTCATTGTTTTATATATTTTTGCCTCAGTTTCTTCCTTTTGGTTGACATCCTCATCTTGTGAGGAGTTAATGAGATTGTGCATGTCAAGTGCCTCGCAATGCCCAACGTGTGGATAGCAGGTATTAAAAGAGAGAAGGCAGGTTACCAGCAGCATTTGTAGTCACTATGACTGAGAGCACCTACTCACTCAAACGAGGGACACAGTTTTCAATCCTTAATTTACCATGCAATTTTATGTTTAATCTGATGGATGTTTAAGTTATAAACTCTCTCCTGCATCAGGCAAACCACAACAATACTTACATTTTGGCAAGTTATCTTGAAGAAGATGAGACACTCTTTCTGGTCTCTGTTTTCTCATGATATCCTGGAAGTTCTTCAGCAATCCACTTGGATCCCCTCTGTCAGTCTGCACACTAATCACACTGGGGTTCACTGAGGTTTGCGCAACCTCTGTAACAAAAGTAACATGAGGCAAATGGGACTTTTTTTTTTTAAACTACTCAGGTGTAAGTGAGGGAGGGTGGAAGAGCAGAACGAGGAGTTCAATCTGTAACTGACTGTGAAAAATCAATTGAGATAACTCACTACCTTCAGACCAGGCCCAACATAATAGTCTGAGTTCACAATACTTTCCATACATACTCTCAAAAATGGCTTATTGTCAGGGCCGGCCTGGTGGCGCACTCGGTAGAGTGCGGCGCTCTGGCCGAGGGTTCGGATCCCATTTAGAGACCAGTCCGCTCCCGTTGCCGGTCGCGGTACGGGCACGACACCGAGGGTTACGATCCCGTTGCCGGTCACGAAAAAAGACAAAAAGGGGGAAAAAAAAAAAAAAGGCTTATTGTCTAGCTCACAGGAAAAAGCCAAAAGCCGATCATAACACCAAAGTTAACTGTAACTCAGTGTATGAAGCTCTTCTTCTATTTTATTTACTGTAATGGCTGACTTCTTGCTGCTATTGTTTTCAGACCTACCAGCCAGTTTTAATGATCATTAAAGTCCAAAGCTTTCTAGCTGGTTAGCATGACTTCCCCACTTCACCTCATTTACCCTCTCTATCCTAATCTCAATTTTCTTCACAGAAAACAATTTTGGTCATATGTATAATTTCTGCTGGTGAGGCTTTTTGGAGGCCTTAGGTGCTCTGTGGCTGATAGCCACAGCTGGAATTAAGATTGCCACTCAATGACCATCAGCTTGGTCATATGACACATAACTTGGGAGTCCTAGGACCAGCACTTACTGCAGTAACACCATTGTTTTCTACCTTTTATCCAAAGGGACAAAGGGCAGTTGGTACCAGCTCAAGACTGCAGGTTATCTTCGGAAATTAAACAGTTATTGTAAAAGCTGGTCACATCCTATACGCTCACCAGAAAGAAAGTCCCACATTTTGCAATACAGTTCTTTGATTGTCCATCTTGAGGACCTTCCTCCTTGGCCCTAAAAGAGGAAGGCGTTTACACAAATATAGCCCTAATAACAGCTCATACACAAATCTGAGGATCCAAAAGAGCCAAAAGAACCTCTTTACTCTTCCTAATGGTTCTTGTCTCGTCCGTTACCTTTCCTCACAGCATGCATTTCCTGCACATCCTCCTGAAGCTCAAGACTGGCTTTGCAGAAGACACTGCTGCCCCTCTGGCTCATCTGTGCTGCCAGGAAAGGGCATTTGCTTGCAGTGCCCTGGCTCGTGGCAGGTGAGGGCTGTCCAGATGGAAGCTGTGTGCTATCTGGAGTCTGCTGGGATTTGTCAGGAGCCTGCTGGACCTCAGCTTTGGCAGTTTTGTCCTCTGAGGGAGGAAATGGAAAAAGTGAAGCATCAGATCTAGTTGCACAGTATACAAGAAAACCACTTATTTCTTTCTCTTATTGCCTCAAAGATAATCTTTATACTTACTCTACCCTATAATCCAGATACAAGCTTACTTTTATTAGGTTCTGCTAATATCTCTAATTTCTCATCTGCCTCGCTGAAAACAATGCTCCTGTGAAGACTTAATTCGAACACTCCAGTCACCTCCCTAACCCACAATTTTCCCCTTATAAATCCAAAAAAGTACCATTTTCTAGTTTTAGACAACCCAGAGTCCTTTAGTTAGATCATTTCCAGTGAATCCTACCCCAAGTATACTCAGCATATTTCACAAGAGGACACACTCTCTACAGTAATTTTAAGTATTCATACAATTTTTTTCTGTTAATATTTTCTAAATCGATTCTTGACAAAAACACTTGCTATTGCTTAACATAGAAACTATGAGTTTTCTTCTAAACAAAAGAAATTAGACTAAAATTTAGGTCTTTAGATTGCTGTCTAATACAGTGCAAATTATTAGTAAGCTTAGAAAAAAACCAAGGGTATATCACATTCACATACCTCATCTACTTTCTCATCTAAATTCATCAAAGAAGTCTGCTGACTCATCACAGTTGGCTGGTAATTATGCTTCTAGTTACAGTGACTTCCCTCTCCCCTTGAGCAAATTTGATCACTTTTCTTCTAGAAAAGCTTTTCTTCATCATTTTGGAATACTCCTGTGAGTCACTGGCTAGCCTTTCCTACAACTTGGGTAAGGTATCTCAATACAATTTCCAATAAAATCTTCTATAAAAAAAGCCAAAAAATTATTTTGAAGTTAATTTCATTCATTATAAAATAATACATATTCGGGGCCGAGCCCGTGGTGCACTCGGGAGAGTGCGGCGCTGGGAGTGCAGAAGCGCTCCCGCCACGGGTTCGGATCCTATATAGGGATGACCGGTGCGCTCACTGGCTGAGCGCGGTGCGGGCGCCACCAAGCCAAGGGTTGCAATGCTTTTACCGGTCACAAAAAATAAATAAATAAAAATAATACATATTCGGGGCCGAGCCCGTGGTGCACTCGGGAGAGTGCGGCGCTGGGAGTGCAGAAGCGCTCCCGCCACGGGTTCGGATCCTATATAGGGATGACCGGTGCGCTCACTGGCTGAGCGCGGTGCGGGCGACACCAAGCCAAGGGTTGCAATGCTTTTACCGGTCACAAAAAATAAACAAATAAAAATAATACATATTCATTATAGAAATTCTGGAGAAAGAGAGTCCTATCATTCAAAACATAACCATTGCAAACATTTTGGTTAAAAAGACATAACTCCTGAAAATTAGTCCTACAAAGGATAAAATCCTTTCCACTTAAAGAAAAGAAATTCCTTTCTTAGAAGTCCACACCCACAGAGCACACCTAAGAAAAGTCTGTAAGGTAAAATATACTGTAGGATTAAGTGAAATCTGAAAAGCCTAATCCTCTCCTGGCAGAACCAGATCAAAACTAAATTCAACTCTAGTCTCTTTATTAAAAACAAAACAAAACAAAATTATGTATAAAATGAAGACATGCTAAAAAATCACTAACAAATACTGTACCATTGCATTGATATGAGTAGTCAAATTCATACAAAGTAGAATGGTGACTGCCAGAGGCTGGGACATGGGAGGTATGGGAGTTACTGTTTAATGGGTACAGAGTTCAGTTTGGGAAAATGAAAGAAAGTTCTGGAGATGGATGGTATTGATAGTTGTACAACAATATGAATGTACTTAATACCACTGAACTGTACATTTAAAAATGGTTAAGATGGTAGACTTATTACGGTGCATTCTACCACAAAAAAAATTTTTTTTAGGGCAGGCCGGTTATCTCAGTTGGTTAGAGTGTGTTACTGATAACAGCAAGGTCCAGGGTTTGATCCCCGTACTGGCCAGCCACCCCTCCCCACAAAAAAAAGAAATTTAAAGGAAAAAACCCCACTACTTTAAAAGCCAAAGGCCATATATTTAATGAAAGGTTGAAATAGAACATTCTAATTTAATATTTATGTGAATGAGGCACTGAGGAAACACTAAAACACCAACAGACACCGACATGCAATCCAGAAACCTGTAATGTGGAACAGTGGTCACCGTTTCACCTTTAAAGATGGGAAAAGTAAAAGTGCCTACCTCTTGGGGTTGGGGTGACAGTTATACAAGAGAGCCCACGCACAGAGCTGAGCCTCCATTAGTGGGGCCCTCACCACCACTGTGGACTGGCACTGCTTCTAGTCCAGTAATGAGTGTAAACATCCCCACCCGCTCCTTCACTGTCAATGACACTTACTCTCATTGGCTGGAGGGGTTTCTTTGATCTGCTGGCTGTGTACTGCTGAAGTGGACAGAACCCGAGGGGCTGGTTTGGCTCCAACTTCCATCATCTTGGGGCAGTTCTGGGCATAGAACAACAGAGATTTGCCTGCCTTCTGCAGAAAAGTCTGGGGGACTCGGGATAAGAATGGGCAGCGGCGAACAACAGTCTCCATGTCCAGGAAGTATGCTGGCTCCTGTAGAAAGACTGATAATGAGTGACATCAAACGTGTTAATAAATAAGCAAATACAACTGTAAGGTCATAGGGTTCAGGTGTCACCTGAAGTTTATACCCAGGGTGATAATGAGTGACATCAAACGTGTTAATAAGCAAATACAACTGTAAGGTCATAGGGTTCAGGTGTCACCTGAAGTTTATACCCAGGGTATTCTGAGATACTAACACCTCTCACTCAAAAATGTCTAAGAACAGCACTGATGTGGGACTCAACTAAGGAGTGGTAAGCATACTTTACCGAGGTCATCAAATTCTTCATTCTCCATCTCTGTACAAAAGCATCTTCAAAACAACTTCACCAAATGAATTAAATACTGATAATTAATAACTAAGGGGCTGGAAGGATGAGGGACAAGTAAGGAACAGGACTGGGAGTCCAGAGGCTCCTTGAGGGAGGTGCACAGTGCAAATAAGACAACTTGATACACACGCAGGTGGAAATGTTTGCTGGGGGAGAAGCCACTGTCATCCATCAGGCAGGAAGGACAGGACTCTTAGGGATCCTGACTTTCTCCTGGTCTCCACGCCCCCAAAGCCAGAGGAAGGCGTCCAGCGGGCCCTGAGTCCCTGAGGCAAGGATTTCCCCCGAGGTCATGCCTCCACGGCTGGGAAAACCGGACATTACTGAAGAAGGAGGGGGACTAAAGGAGAGCAGGAGTATGGGCGGAAGCGCCTTGGGACTAATTGGGAAGGCGCTGGGGCTATAAAATCGAGGGAGTCGAGTGTGGTAAAAGGAGGTGATCCTCCAGGAGTGGGGGTCAGAGGTTACTCGGGGTCGAAGGCTGGAGAATAATTGGAGGGATATGGGAATCGAATACTAAAGCGGCCAGTTAGACAGGGAATGGCGGGAGGGGACTGTTTGGGGGAAACTGAGGAAGCAGAATAGGCAAACTATCTGGAGGATGAACGTTGACCCCAAGGGGGCGGGTGACTGGGACGGTGGGGGATGGGGTCAGAACGATCGGGGGAGCAGGGGCCAGTTTGGCAGGACACGCGGGGGCACCCACAGCGCGGGCCCTCACCTGCGCGGAGAACTTTGAGGAGGCGGTGGTGACGGAGAGCACTCTAGCCGAGAAGTCCAGATGAACCGTGGCCCTTGTTCACGAGCAGCCGAAGGCCCGCACCGCCAGCGCCCTAATATACAGCGGGAGTGACGGCTGCGCATGCGCCCTGGGTGCGGCCTGCCTCCGCGCAGGCGCGCCGTGTAGCGCTCCGGGAGTCGGGAGACGGGACCGGGAAACCCCTAGTGCTGGGTTTGCGCCCTGGGCTGGGGTGGCTTCTCGGGCGCGCCTGGGGGAGGAGGAAGGGCAAGGCGGTGGGCGGGCGAAGTCTCTTTTCGGGACCTCATCTTGCACCCCCGTGCCGCCTCCCCACTAATGCTTCAGAACCCTGCACCCCCATCGTGGGGCATTAAAAGGACAGAGACGGAGGCGAAGTGCCACTAGGGCCAACTGAGGGAAGGGGGTTATAGGGCTGTAAAAATAGGTGTCTTGGACATGTAGGAAGGAGGAGATACAAGGGGTTCCAGGCCACGGTCTTAAGAAGGATCCGCTCCACCCGGGACTTGCTTTCGCGGCTGTGAAGCTGTGAACGAGGGCTTCCCGGAGGAGGTGGGGCGAATTGCCCAAGGCTAGAGTGGTGCTGGTGGGCTGGAGCTCGGAACCTCGGAGTAAGGAGGAAGAAGCAGAAGCAGGAGACCCAGCTGTGGCCCCTTCTGGTTCGAGATGATACAGAGAAGGGATAGAGGAATAGGACTGGATGGAACCCATTGACTCCACAGCTTTGCGCACCAAGGCAGGGAGGCACAAGGCCTGACACATAGTTAGAGTTTGACACATGTTAGCTATTTTTATTTTACATCGAGGTTTGTCCAAAGTTCCTTTCTGGCCACCCTAGACACCAGCTGGGTGGCTTAGGACACCATCCCAGAGTTCAGAGTTGGGCCATACCTCCTTTGAGTCTTTCCCAGACCACACCGAAAGTGTAGGGCTTGGCAAACCACCTCTCAGGAATACCAGCCTGGCCTCCTTGCTCCACACCCTTCTGTGCTTGGCTCAGGCTGGGCTGGGCCTGTGCCAGGCTCAGAGCTACCCTCCTCCACTCTTAGGGAAAGGGCTATTCTGGTTACTCCTTCCCCAGCTGAACTGTAATAAAAGTCCAGAGTGATGGCAACCACGATGTGTCCAGGTACTTTCCTGATTCTCTGAGCATACAGCCAACTGCAAGGCAGGCAACGTGAGTCTCCATCTGCACAGGAGGCACCTGGGTCCAGAGTTGCTCTGGGACCAACCCAGATGAAGTCTCCAGCCTGGGAGTCCCAGACCCAGCTCTGCCCCATCCTGCTCAAGGGTCCTGGGCAGTGCACATCAACCAGACAGGAGGAGAGAGGAAAGATCAATCAACCTGGGGACTCAGACGCAAGTGCAGGTAGAAGTGGGAACAGGATGAGGGTGATGTTGAATGCTTTACTCTTCTCTGGGCCTCACTTTCCTTATCAGGGCAATGGGATCATAATCCCTCTTCTGCCTGTCTCACAGGGGTGTTTGGGTGATTGGAGGCAAAGCAAAAGCAGAAAGAACTGGACATTAGAGCTGGACACAGGTTCCAAACTCAGCTCTGAATCTCTTGGCTGTGGACTTGGGCAGGCCACAACCTCTGTGACACTTGATTTCCTCATTTGTAAAACTCCCCCAGCCCTACCACTTGTGGGTGGCAGGAAGGTCAGGTGAAGTCATGGATTTCAGAGGCTTATTTAAACCGACAAGACTCCAGTCCTCTGGGAGTTTCCTGTTTAATAGAGAGAAAGGTTGGGAATCAGGCAGACTCACAGAAAGTGAAGTAGAATGTTGTAAGCAATTCCAAATGGAGGAGGAGGAGGCTTTTACTCCAACAGGCACTAAAGGAAGGGGATTCTAAGCACCAGGAAGGCTTCCAGAAGAGAAGTGGGTGCTGGCTGGAGGGGTGGGTCTATGTGGACTGGGAGACTGTTGGATAAAGTTGAATGGCTGTTGAATGGGAAAGGCCCTGGCCTGTGGGGGTTGGGGGTGAGGATGGGGTCAGTGTGAGTCAGCCTGAATAGCTGGGCTACATGGCAAGGAGGTCAGAACAGAAATGCCCTAAATGAGCCTCAGGGCTTCCCAATGTCAGAGCCCATCACCAGGGTACTGGTAAAAATGCAGATTCCTGCGCCATGCTCCTTTGACTTGAACCCAGGAATCTGCATTTTAACCAGACCACCTTTCTGCTGATGTGGGGGTGGGGTATCTTGGGGCCACATTTGGGGATATGCTGCCTGAGGAGCTCAAAGTTTGAGACCTTAAAGGGCAAAGCTAAAGCCATGAGTTCTAATCCTGGCTCTGCTACTTTCTGACTCTGAGATCATGAGCAAATTATCCCATGCCCTAAGCCTTAGTTTCATATCTGTGAAGTGGGAGTGACCTCACCTGCTTTGGTGATAAGTCTGGGTGGACCCTATTCTGGCCCTCTCCTGGGCTGCTTCTTCCCCTCCCGCAGCCCCATTCCTCCTCCTCCTTCCTCCCCTCTCCCTCCTCCTTGCCTGCCACCTCTTTCTTCTTCCCCTTTCCCTCCTCCCTTTTCTTTCCCTCCTTCCTTCCCTCTTCCTTCCTCTCTTCTTTTCCTCTCCCTCCCTCTTCAGAGCTGCGATACAAACATCTTATCTCCTGTCCCTGACAAGGGAGCTCAAAGCGCTGGAATTTGGGCAAGGTCAGGCCCATACTGGGGATGATGCTGGGGCCTCTCCTCCCACCCAGTCTGCGTCACCATCACCGTCAGGGGCTGCTGCACACAGTACCCGCCTAGCAGTCAAGGCAAAAGGAAAATGTCAACCTCAGCCCCAGATTCACCCTTCCTACTCTGGGCCCCAGGAGCTGTTTTTAGGAGTGCTCCCCCATGAGGATGAAGTAGCTCAGCCAGGACAAGCTTACTGCTTTCCTC
This sequence comes from Galeopterus variegatus, assembly GCF_000696425.1. Taxonomy (NCBI): domain Eukaryota; kingdom Metazoa; phylum Chordata; class Mammalia; order Dermoptera; family Cynocephalidae; genus Galeopterus; species Galeopterus variegatus. Next base: position 467,481 of record NW_007726917.1, read on the forward strand.
TGGGCATCAGTTTCCACATCTGTCAGCCAGGCAAGAAATGTTGCCAGTCTCTCCCTCAAGGAGACCCAAGAGGACGTGGGACAGCTTTGAAGATGGACAAAACCTCCAACCTGTGCTGTTGATGCTCATTGTGGCCTTGGGCCAGAGATGCTGTTTGGAGTGATAGTGCCCTTCGGTATAGTGGTAGGTGGGGGCCAGCCTTGTAGAATGGCTGGAGGTTCTAGGCGTGATTCCAGGGTTTACAGTGACAGGGCCCAGAAGCCATCATGTGAGATAGAATTTGGGGGTTGGGCAAGGAAGGAAGGTTCTGAGATCCCCAGCAGCACCTGCCTTGTCCTGGCTATGCCTTTGGAACCCCCTCAGGCTCTGGCCAATCTGGTATAGCCCAGGAGGGACAGCGCAGGCCTGAGCCTGGGTTTGTGAAGCCAGCTGTAGGGCAAGAGGTTGGTGAGGGGAGAGAAAGGGGCCAGGGTGGAGCAAAGCTGTTAAATGTTTTAGGAGGCAGGTCTGGAGTGGGGTTCACAGGGAACAGCACCCCCAATCCTAGAGAGCAGGAAATGCACAGAGGGCCCCATCAGACCCCTGAACCTAGCCCTTCAGCCTAGCACCTGTGGCCTAGACATGTTCTGTTTGGCCCACATAGTGCTTGTTTTAAAATGTTAATTAATTATCAACATTTAACCATCAGGAGATTTCTCATCAAAACTCATATTCCCAGCTTCTCTTGAGGAATCAGCAGACCTGAGCCCCTGGGTTGACCAGGCAGGATATGGTCTCTCCAGTTCTCTACCAGCCCTCCCTTCAGTGGGTCCCCAACCCTGAGAACATGTGATGTCCAAGAAGTGGCACCTGCCTGGCCTTGTAGGCATCACAGTGTGTCCTTAGCCCTAAGCTGTTTTAGAGCCTAGAAGACTAAGACCCAGAGGGAGGAGAGGACTTGCTCAAGGTCACACAGAAAGTGACATTTGGGCTACAGTGGGACCAAGGTGTCCTGCTTTCCAGTCCCATACACTGAGCTCACAGCCTCTGGAGGAGAGGGCCTCCCTGCCCTTCTGAGCTGCTGCTGAGACATCAGGAAAGGAGCTGTTATAAGCTGTGACCATTGTGCGCAAGGGCACTGGGCTAGAGAATGGCAGGGAGGGGGACCCGCCTCAGAGGTGGGACTTGGTGTTAAGGAGATGCCACCTGGAACAGAGCAGCCGGGCCAAGGGGCCCCCGGTGAAGGCCAGAGTGTTCCTGGTGTGGAGCAAAAACATCTAGGAGGCCAGGGAGGCTGGATCAGAGAGAGCAAGGGGGAGAAGGAAGGGTGTGTGGCAGAGGCAGGAAGGGGGTCAGAGTCTCAACCAACTGCTCCAGAATCCCACCATGACCAACAATGCAATATCAACCAACACAGAGGCCTTATTTCTTTCTTGTCCTGTAGGCATTTAAAGACCTACCCAGCGCCAAGAAAGGGGAGGAGAAGGGAGTAGAGAGTGAGGGAGGCTCAGAGAAGTGGTGCTGGGTAGGCGGGGCCAATAAGAAGAAGGCAGGGAGGATGGAAGAGCCATACTTGAGTATGGCAGGAGTAGCAGCTCTGTTCAAATGATTGGCCTGGTGTTGTGATTATGTGCACAACCTCGGGTCTCCCTTGAAGCAGCCCTACAGGTCAGTGCAATTATTAGCCCATACATGGGACAGAAGGTCAGAATGATTAAGTAACTTGCCCAAAATCACACAGCCAGCAAATAGGGAGCATGGCTGACCTGCTGGCTTTCTGCCTTCCTGTCCAGTGCTCCACCCCTGGGTGGGAGTTGAGGAAGCTAGGAGGAATGAGGTTGGAGCTGCTTTGAGGGTCTCAGGTCTCAGTGGATGCATTTCTCTACCTCTGGGTAACAGGTCTACTTTGGGCAGACAGATGGGAACGCCCAGCCAGCGATGATGACTAAGGCTTCAGCCCAGCTGCTGGCCAGCCCTACTCTTAGGAGACGTTATCCACTTCTGGGAACCTCTGGGCAGTCAGCCACGGCTTCAGGAGGCAGGACTCCTTCCAGATTCCACACACTGGTGGACACAGCTCACTCTCTATCCCCTGCACCTAGGTCAGCAACTCAGGGCCATTGAATAGCACCAGGGCCCATAGCCTGGCAGAGGGCCCCTTTCTGACTTCCTTTTCTCCCTGCTTGGGGGTTCCTAGAAGGAGGAAAAGATGCCCTCCTGGAAAGAGGAAAGAGTTTTTTGCCATACGTCCCAGAACTCTTCTCCAGTGGTGAAGAGTGCCACTCCTTTATTTATTGAATTTTCAGTGCAGACAGTAGTAGTAATAACAGCCCCTTCCTTATTGAATTCTGTTTCTACCATAGGTGTGGTGCCGGGCACTGTGTGTGTTTTAATATCGGATTTTCACAAGCATTTTACGAAGTAGCTATCTGTAGCCCCATTCTCAGAAAGTGGAGGCAGAGTGCTGCCTGCGTTCAACTCCCAACTTCTTTCTCTGTGTGCTCTGTGACCTTATGCAGTTGACACAGCCTCTCAGAGCTTCAATTTTCTCATGCACAGAAAGGGAGTAATACTTTCTGTGATGGTTAAATGTTATGTGTCAACTTGGCTAGGCTGTGGTGCCCATTGTTTGGTTAAACACTAGTCTAGATGTTGCTGGAAACATACTTTGTACATGTGATTAATATCCACCATTAGGTAATTTTAAAGAAAGGAGATTATCTTCAATAATGTGGGTGGGCCTCATCCAATCAGCTGAAGTCCTTAAGACCACAAACTGAGGTTTCCTAGAGAGGAAGGACTTCCACTGCAAGCTAAAACATAGAAATCCTGTCTGAATTTCCAGCCCATCAGCCCGCCATACAGATTTTAGATTTGCCAGCCTCCACCGTCATGTGAGCCAATTCCTTAAAATCAATCAGTCGATCTCCCTGCCTCTCTTATTGGTTCTGTTTCTCTAGAGACTGATGTTTTCTATGCTCAAGGTTGATGTGAGGACTCAGTGGAATGCTGCCTCCGTGCTTGACCACAGCACTGGAGACAGCCTGCAGATAGTGTTAGCTGTTGGCTACAGATAAGGAACTGAGGCTTGGAAAAGTGACTTTTCCAAAGTTTCAGAGCTGGAGTCAGGATTTGAGCTAGGACCTCAATCACTGTGTCTTTACCTTGTCACTTTCTTGCCAAGACCGTGGGCCAGGGAACCTAAGGGACTACTGGTGGCTCCCTCTCTCCAGGGGTTCCCTTTGGGTTTAATTAAAGCCCTCAGGCCCTGGTGGGGGAGGTGAGACCAGACGCACTATTGGGGCTCCACTAGTACTGAGTTAACAGGTTCTTGTGCAAGACTAACAGGCTTGTGACATGCTAACATTCAACTGCCCTAGAATTGTCATGGCCCTGACTCAGCCTTTAGAGTCATTGTAAGTGAAATCAGTAAAGAACTGATAGCTAAATAACAACCCCTCAGCTTGGGGAAGCCCTCTCAGCTCTATTCCCCACTCTGCAGTCCTAGCAAGCTAAGCCCTTTGCAGTGTGGACCTGGGATCTGCTATGCAGAGGCCCACAGAAGACATATCTCAGCTCTGACTATTGTCATCCCCAGGAACACAGCTGGTGTGACCAGGCCTTCTTCCCATTTTTTAAGGAAAGACTCACATCCAAATTTTTATATGCACTTTGAATTCTCATTGTTTTTTAATATCGAAAACTTATTTGAATAGATGGTATTTGCATACGGTAAAAATGCAAATAGTATGGCAGGGAAAACAAAGAGATTCCCCTCATCCAGGTCTCTTCCTGGACACTACCACTGCTTCCAAGTTCTCTTGGGTCCTTACAGAAAGATCCTACTCACTTATTCAACATTTATCAGTTGATCACCTACTACATGTCCAGCACTGCACTTATTAAAAATTATCCTCCTTGTTTGCTCCTTGCTTTTTGTACTTAATACTATCACTTGAAGAGGGATCCATATGTTAAGAGAGGGTGTCCATCCTTTTTTACAGCTGTGCAGACGTGATTCACTTGCCTAGCCCCTACTCGTTGTTTGGTGGTTTCCCGTAAGTTACTCCTAATAAACATCCCTAACATGCTCCTCATATGGGGTAAGGACATCTGTGGGATATTTTGAAACGAAATCACTAGGTCAAAGGTCAAAATCTTTTATTCCAACTTTATGTTTTGTCCTCTCCTATTGAATTGCATGTGTTCTTGTAAGTGGCCTCAGATCCCTGATGGAGTGAGGCAGCCTTCAGGAAATGGATAAATAGATTTATTTATTCAGCAAATACTTATTGTGCACTTACTGTTCACCAGGCACTGAGTGGTTATGGGATGGCACCATGAACAAGGCAGATGTAGTCCCTGCTGTCATGGAGTGGACAGTCTATGGGGAGACAGATGCATAGTAAGTAGACTCCATCCAAACACACCATAACATTGGGGTGAGAGCTCACACGGTGGTCTGAGTGACGAGAACAGGGGCCGCTCTATTTGGAGGGTTGGAGTGGGCTCTCTGAGGAGGGGAGTCCTAAAGAAAAAGGATCCAACCAGGTTGATTATTGGGTCAGTCTGGGCAATCCAGCACCATGCTACTCGCCACTTCCAGCTCTGGCCACTGAGCTTTTTAATATGGGAGGGTGAGAAATCTCACCCATCATTGCACGGTGCCCAGGAGATGTCGGGTATGTCCAGTTATGATTACTGTTATTATGATAAAATGTGAACAAGGAGGCATGGGAGAGCAGTTGGGAGGAAGTGGGCAGCACTTGAAAGATGGCTCAGGCTCTCTAGTCCTCTGGTGGACCCTTGGGAGGAGAAGTGGGAAGGAGTTGGAAGGCCACAGTCCTCCAAGCCTTCAGTGAAGTGTAGCTGGTGGGAAGGGGAATGAGGGGCAGCAAAGGCAATCTGGGCCCAATTGAGGGGCCCCTGAGAGCCAGCCAAGAGATGGGCCTTGTTCTGTGGGGTTTGGGATGGGAGGACAGCTCTGAAGCTTTGGGACTCAACCCCAGCTGAGGCAGACCCTAGGCCCCAGGCAGGGTGACTGTGCCAGCCCCAGTCTGGGGGACCTGGGTTGGGGGGAGGGTGACCACAATGTTTACCCAACCTTCAGAGTTCATTCGGCTTGATGCAGTGGCCTGGTTGTGACACCAGCTCAATACTTCCGCCCAGCCAACGGCTACCAGCCCACTGAGCCCCCAGGTTCCTCTTTGCTGAGCCACCAACCCCAAGGTCTGTTGGGACTGTGCTCTCACTACTCTGACCTGGGGGGCTGGAACAGGTCAGCAGGGCTGGTGGCTCATAGGAGGTGCTCAATGAGTGTTTGTTGAATGAATGAATACATGCATAAATGGATTACCTGTGGACTGTGTGCAAATTAACATGTGGGAGTGAGTTCTCATGCCCCAGAGATGGGGCGCTTTATGGGCAGGCTGTGTCAGCAGAGAGGCAAGTGCGGAAAGCTGGAAGCAGGTGGCTGGCCAGCAAATTGCCCAGGGGAAACTGAATGAAGTCATTTACCAGGCACCAGGTTGCTTGGGCATCTTTGGGAACCTGCCCTGGGGAGATTTGTAAGTGCCCAATTCCCAAGACCCTGCCACTACACTGCCACCCATGTGTGTATAAGCTCACATGGGCCCTTCCAGGGGTCCACCCCATCATCCTCAGTGCCTCTGTGTGCTCACCCTGGGACAGGTAACTTCTGACCCTGGGCCTGGTCTGTGGACTGTGTGTGCGTGGTCAGGAGTCAGTTGAAGACCCTTGGAGCTGAGCTAGGCTAGAGGCTGCAGGACAGATTACAGACCAGGTGGCAAATCTTCACTGTCTCAGACCCCAAGGCCCCTTCCTGGTCCTTCTCTGGTGCCCTGCTCTGGCCAGCACATCAGAAGATGTCCAGGGCCGAGCCCGTGGGGCACTCGGGAGAGTGCGGCTCTGGGAACGCAGCAGCGCTCCCGCCGCGGGTTCGGATCCTATATAAGGATGACCGGTGCGCTCACAGCACTCACTGGCTGAGCGCGGTGCGGCCGGTCTCAAAAAAAAAAGGACAAAAACAAACAAACAAACAAAAAACAACAAAAAAGAAGATGTCCATGGCTGTGCAGCAGAAGGGCTCTCACTTTATATTTGGGTAGCTACATTTTTTTTTTTTTTTG
>NW_007726917.1:473915-524352 GCF_000696425.1 Galeopterus variegatus
GCGGGAGCGCTGCTGCGCTCCCAGCGCCGCACTCTCCCGAGTGCACCACGGGCTCGGCCCTACATTTTTTTTTTCTAAAGATGACCAGTAAGGGGATCTTAACCCTTGACTTGATGTTGTCAGCACCACGCTCTCCCAAGTGAGCTAACTGGCCACCCCTATATAGGGATCCGAACCTGTGGCCTTGATGTTACCAGCACCACACTCTCCCAAGTGAGCCATGGGCCAGCCCTTTTGGGTAGCTACATTTAAAAAATAGTTTTTCCAGGAGGTCACCATGGCAGTGGCCTTGGCTCGGCTCAGGCTCTGATCTGTCGAGCCGGTTTGGCTTCAATTCTGCCCTTTTGAGAAGAAGGTGAAGTTGACAAGGACCTTCCTCCAGGTGGTAAACAGCAAGGTCTGTTCCACCAGTCTCAGGGGCTTGGTGGTTGCAGACGTGAGGGATGATGGCTAGAGCTGCGAACGTGCTGTTCCCAGCCGGGCATCGCCTGATTACGCGCAGCCTCGCTGCTCAGGAAATGCGCACTGCCTTCGCTTCCCACATCCAGGCTAGGGGTGCAGCGGAGAGCGGGGACAAGCTGAGCCCTGGCATTGGGCGCTGACAGCTCGGAAGACACCAATAAGCAGACTTTAGCCTGCGACTAGGACACTTCCCTAAGAAGAACTTGAATTAATCACTCATATTAGTATCTGGAGGGCCACGGAGTAGCAAAAAAACAAAAACAAAAACAAAAAACCCTGCGACTACAATGTTTCTGGGTCAAGACAAGATTGGGGAAGGGTCTGGACGAATTTGAACTTATTTCACTTTCTAACCATCACTCACTGCTTAATCCTTTTGAATTTGGCTTTTCCCACCACTTACTCAAGGTACCTCTCACTCTTATTTACCAAATACAGTGTGAAAGAACACTGACAGCCTGTGCTATTTTCTCATCTTTCTATCAGTAGCATCTGCTGCGCTTAATTTACCTCCTGGTGGAACTTCTCTCCCTCTGGGGTCCTTTTTCTTTTCTTAACCATAAAGGTGTACCACCTTCATCCTTCTCTTTTTATTCCTCCTGGGTCATCTCACCCCTGTCATACCTTGAACTACCCTCTCTGGGGTTAAACCCTACATTTCTGTTTGGTTCTAATCCCAACTTCTGTACTATGGTCAGGTTACCTACTACCAGCTTCCTCCAAATCCCACCAACACTCATTGTCTAAAGTAGAATTGATCATCTTACATATACATGTACTTGCCTCTCCCCACAACTTCCACTTTTGCCTTCTTTTAAAGGCAATTAATCTGCTCAGCCTCCTGGGCTGGACACCACAATGTTATCTCCGGTTCTGCAATTTCCCTTTCCCTACATACCCAGTTAGTCAGTTTGGAGTGTTCTTTTATTCTAAATATTTCAATTCTAAGTCTTCCGTTTTATTTTGTTGGTTGGTTAGTTGGCAGCTGGCCAGTACAGGGATTGGACCCTGGATCTTGGTATTATCAGCACCACTCTCTGACCAACTCAGCTGACTGGCCAGCCTATTCCGAGTCTTTCTAAAAAACTTTTGAAATGATCTCTCCATTCCCACTCCCTCTCCTGTATCATTGTGGCATTCTTCCACCTGGTCTCCTTTTTCCTAATCATTTGTGCTACTGCTTAATTTTATCCTTCCAAAGCACTTGACTGGTTTTATTTCCCATTACTATCTGTTTCATAAAACAGTGCCTAAAGTAGGGTTTTTCATAGAAATTAATTAATTTAATTTCTAAAGTTATTAATTAATTTAGGGAGTTAAATCAGCCTGATAAAGTGAAATAGAATAAGGCTCACTTGGGAGAGTGTGGTGCTGACAACACCAAGTCAAGGGTTAAGATCCCCTTACCAGCCATCTTTTAAAAAACAAACAAACAAAAAAATGAAAAAGAATAAAAAGTATCATAGTGCATGACAAAAAAAAAAAAAGAGAAGAGAAAATAATTTTTCCACAGCCTGCCTGTGACTTAGCAGACAGAAAACTTCTGGCCACTCTGAAGTGACAACTCAGGTTTGGAAGTTCTTAAGGCCAACTTTCTGCCAGGGCAGGCTGCTGGTCACATTTATAGGTGCACACATTGGAAATCTCTCAAATACATACACAGTCCCGGGACCACAGGTGCCCAGAGTCACAAACACCCCCCTCCCACACACACAGCCACATGCCCAGCCACTCTGGTCACAGGAATAGCAACACATATACCAACAACCACAGGTTGCTGTAAAGTCACATTGTTATAGGTAGACACACAAGTATAGCCACAGTGTACCCCAGGATGTGACACTGTCACAGACACTCAGGTATGGCCACAGTGCTCCATGGTTGGGACATCATATACATGGTGTCACACACACATGGGCTGAGCTGTACAGGGTCATAGTGTTGTGCTGCTTCACCCCTCTCCTCCACTGTGCCGCCCCCCAAGTGCTGCCTAGTTCCCTGGGATGTGGCCTCATGGTCCCTTCCCCCACCTACATTCCTGACCAAGTCAGGGCTATCAAGAGCCCTCATTGTCCCTCCTTCTGCCTGCTTCCTCTGTGGTCATCCTGCTCAGAACTGTGCCGATGGCCCAGTACACCCTTGAAAACTACCAAACCGACCAAAGTATGGATCCAGAGAGGTCCCTAGGGCATAATAGTAAAGCTGTGTGATATGAGAGTCCCTTCTCCTTTCTGGGCCTCAATTTCTTTACCTGTTAATGGGGGCATGGTCCTAGGGGTTCCAAGTTCTCTTCTGGAATCCCTAATGGCCCCTCTAGCATTTCCTGGGCCGTCTAGCTCCTGAGATTTTGTACAAACCTCATGGCCAGATGTCTCTCGCTAATGAATGGGCCCCCAGCAAGGTTTCCTTGGGAGCAACGGAGAGCCCAGCTATCCCTGAGGTGTCAGAGGGGCCCGTGAGGCAGGTCCAATGCCTGGCTGTCGCAAAAGCCAGAGGAGTGACCTCCCAGCTTCGAGGCAGGAGGCTGGCTGGACTGACCTCCTGGGACCCACCTAAGCCTTCTATAAGCAACACATTATCTGGGCCCAAAGGGTAGTTCTTGGGGTAGGAAAGCCTTCTAGAGAAGCTGCCATGAACTCTGGCAGGGTTGCACTCTGACCACCAGAGATGGTCATTTTTCTGTACAGGCCAAGGTGGCAACCCCTCCTCCTCTCCTCCTTGTTCTTGGATCCTCCCAGACCCTTGAGTTCCGAGGGCAGCCCAGGGAGTCAATACATGAGGGGCTGTAGCCAGGTTCCTGTAGAGCTTGGGGGAGATCAGTTTGTAAATTACCCACGTCTAGTCAGGGTCACCATGGGGAAATTCTTGCCTTTTTCAAAGGGCAGTTCTTGAGTGGTCACTCCATGCCAGGCAGTGTGGGAAGCCAGAGAAAATAAACCAAAATGCACCTGAAGTAGCATTTTTCAGTGTGGCCAAATGTTTATAAAGTGTTCTCTGAAAAAAAGTGTTACATGGTCAAGAAGGTTAGGAAAGCATATTATGTAATTCACCTGGGCTGAACAAAAATGAACTGATTTCTTTCTTTTTTTCCCCTCTTTTCCACTAAATGACCGGTTTCTTTCTTGTGGGGTTTGGCAGAGCCTTTAACAGGCTGTGTATGTCGAGAGCATTCAGGGTTGTGGGTGGGGGCTCCAATAGCGTGTGTCTCATTTCCCACACACCGCTGACTGCAGAATCCCTCTTCTCACAGCATCTGATGGGGTCTGGTGAGTGAGACTTCTCCAGAAGCGCTTGAGCAATGGTGCTTGAGTGGCACCAGAGTTCCTGGAGGGCTCCTTATGACGCAGGTCTCTGTGTCCCACCCCAGGGCTCCTGACTGAACAGGGCGCCTGAGAATCTGTATTTCTACAAGTTCTCAGGCGCTGCTGTTGGGGACCACACTTGGAAAACCACTGATCTTATTTATCTCAGAGTGATCTTTTTAAAGCCAAAAGTGCATGGAGTTCCTCCTCTGCTCAAAGCCCTCCTGTGGCTCCCTCTCACTCAGAGTAGAAGACAAATCCTCATGGGAGTCTGCAAGGCCCACCTACATTGTGGACATCCCCCCAACCCCCCAACTCATTTTTCTGTTCCTTAGACCCACCCAGCAAATCTCCACTTCGGGCCTTTGCTATTACTGTCCCTTCTGCCCATAATGTTCCTTCCTCAGATCTTGGTGGGGCAGCCCCTCCCTCACCATCCCTCTATTTCCACCCCACCCCCATCCTTGTACCCCTGCTCTTCCAAGAGACCCTCCCTGACTACCATGGCAGCTCTGGCTGCCTCTGCCCATCCCAGCCTGCTCCCAGTCATCCTCTGCACACCTGAACCTTGGGTTACCGCCTTAGCCTCTGTAAACTCCAGGAGGCCAGGGCTGTGCCATCTTGTTCACAGCTTCATCCCCTGTGCTGAGAGCAGGGCTTAGCATGTGGGATGTGTGCTAGGGTTGCTGTTAAATTGGTGGAGCCCAGAGCAGCCCAGGGGGCCTCAGCAGGGCTAAAGCTGAAGGCCTCTGAGGCCAGCCAGGTGAGCCAGGCCTGAGCAGCTGGGACTTTCACTCAGAAGGATGTGGTCCCATGCCAGGTCTGGTGCCCTGGGAGGGTAGGAAGGGAGCAGAGTTGTCCAGGCTGGGGTAGTGGGGAGTGACCCTGTGGATTTTGTCACTGGCTCCATGAATCTTATCAGGCTGACCTATGTCCTATTCCTGGAGCAGTCTGTGTTCCCAATGCATCTGACCAGAGGTCATAGCAGTACAGATGAACTCGGCTCACCCAGTTCTCACAGTGGCCTTGATGAGTTCACAGGGTGTCCTGCGGCAGAAACCAGAAGGCTCTGAGTTGGGCTGGAATTGGAGCCAGGCCTGTCCTCCCCAACCCACCCTCTACTGGCCCTGGCTACTTACAACTTGCAACCCACCTCTACCTATCCCAGTGGGCAGCTGGGGGGAAGAAGGGCTTGTCTGACTGCCAGATGCATAAGAGTTATGGGGAGGGGGTGGGGGAGTGGCAAACCCCCCTCTGACTACACCTCTGTCTGGTGGGAAGTGGCTGCCCGTAATCTTCACTGTGGTCCCTGAGGCCTATTCCATGTCTTGATTCCGTGTCTTGACCCCTTCTCCCAAGTGGCAGCACTTCTCCATCATGCCAAGCCTATGGGTTTGAGTAGCCTTGGGTGTGGGGGCTGTCTGTGAATTTGCACATGACATCAATTGTGGCCTTGCTCAAGATTCCCAAGGAATTTTCTGATGAGCTAAGCTTTGACTTTGGCAGCCCTTATGCTGGCAAACTCTTGAACTACCATCAGGCTGGCTCTGCTGGGCAGGTGGGCTGCAGGCTGAGGTCCCTGAGTTACCTTTCCTGGCCCTCCTGGGTGTGACTCCATGAGTGAAGCTTTGTTGCCCATGCATGTGTATCTGCCTGGGCACACATGTGTGCACGTGTGAGTGTGTGGGGACATGCAGGAAAGCCTGCCAGCTTGAGTTCCCTCATCCTCCCCCACCTGCCCTTCTTCTTAAAGCTACCATTTATTGAGAGTTTACTGTGTTCTAGGCCTGTGATCTAATCCTTACAGCAACCTTATACCCTAGGGTTGTGCCCCCACAAAGATATTTTCAAATCCCAGTACCTGTGAATGTGATTTTATTTGGAAATAGGGACTTTGCAGATATAATCAAGTTAATGTAATCATACTAGATTAGGGTGGGCCCTAATCCTGTGAGTGGTATCCTTAAAAGAAGAGGGAAATTTGGGCACAGACACATAGAGATGACAGCCATGAGAAGAAAGAGAAAGAAACTGGAGTTCTGCTATCAAAAGCCAAGGAGCTCCTGGGGCTACCAGAAGCTGGAAGAGGCAAGGAAGTGTCCTCCCCTAGAGGCATTGGAAGGAGGATGCCCTGCCAGCACTTTCGTTTCTGACTTCTGGACTCCAGAACTGTGAGAGAATAAATTTCCGTCATTTTGAGCCACCAAGTTTGTTATGGCAGCCCATATATTAGGAAACTCACATAACCGGCTTCTGTTCTCATCTCCATTTTATTTTATTTTGTTGTCCCAGGTTTATTGAAACTATTACAGCATAGCAGAAAGATTCAAATGGCTCTATGTGGTGTTTTGAAATTCATCCCAGCAGTAGGTAGGCTGAGGGACCTGCAGGTTGGGCAAACTGCTAAAGACCAAAAGCTTCAGCACTTCCTTGGTGTCAGGATCTACTTCAATGATCTCCTGATCTAGGGCTGAGACCTCAGGAACATAATCATCTCTCCTTTCTCTCTCCTGCTCCTGCAGCTTGATGGAGATACCTCCACCAGGCCTCTCTGAATCTGCTTCATCAGAGGCACGCATAGCCCGCGATCTTGCTGCGGAGCTTCTTGCTGCGAATAATGGCAATCACCTCGCACACATGCTCGTTTGTGTGGGAGTCGTTGCCCAGGCATGTGTAGTACTTCTCAGTGATGACCCGGGTCGCCTTCATGGTTTTGGTATGAAAGTGGCCCATGTTGGCGGGTCCTTGGTAAAAGAAGTTGAGGGAATGAGGAAACTGAGGCTCATAAAGTTTAAGCTGTTACCTACAGTTACACAGCAAAGTCAGTGTGGCACATGGGATGGGAGCCCAGACCTACACAACTCCAAGCCTGTGAGCTCAACCTCTCCCCTAGGGGGTCCCCTTGACCTGTCACTTTCTCTATTGGTCCCATCCCTTGACCCTCTTCAGCACCATACATCACCATCCCCTCAACGTTAGGGAAGACTCTTTCCTGTCCCTGTTAGCCTCTAAAGACTTCCCCAAGGGTCTGGCTTCTCCAAACTCCGGCCCCACCTCCCTCCTTCCCTTCCCCAGCAGGCTTCAGTGGTGCCCCTCACCACCCCCCAGACCCCACAGCTACTTCTATCCTTGATTCTGCTCCCAACTGTCCATTTGGGAATTATGGTCCCCCACAGCCTGGCACTGACCTGATGTTCCTGCAGTGTCTCTGTCTGTGCTGTCACAATCTGCCTGTGGCCAGGCCCACTTCTTCCTGCTGCTCCTCAGGTCTTGGCAGCTCAGGCCCCTGTTCTCACACCTCTCCCTTTTCCCCAGGCCTCCACGCTCACTCTTTGGCAAGGACACCTTGCTGAGGCACTCAGACACCTCCTGTCCCACCCCAGATCCTTGGCATTGCCCATTCTGCTCTTTGACTCCCTCCCCAATTTATTCTCACACTCCTCCACAGACCCCTCTATTCCTGCTGCCCTATGGCTATCAGACATTGCCAGTGAGACCTGGCTGCTCTCCTTTTCCCATTCCCTTGGTCTCCTGTCCTCTGCCCTGACCTGTAGCTTCTGAATTCCTAAATTTTGCTGTGACAGTTACTGGCCACCACCCCTCCCCAAAAAGGAATAGCCCCTGGCCAGCATCACCCCAGGCACATACCCTTCAGCCTTGGGCTAGTCACCTGTCACACTTAGGGCTTTGCACGGGCTCCTCAGCTCTGCCCATCTTACAGACCTCCTCTGGGTGTTCTGGCTTCCAGTCTCCCCCTCCCTCCAACTGCTTGGTCTCCAGCCCTGCTCACAGAGCGGTCCCTCTAAAGGGGAATGCTGACTGTGCCCCTTGCCAACACACCCGGATTCCAGCACTCCCCACTGCCTACAGGGCAGGGGCCAAGCTTTCCCCAGCTACTGTCAGGCTTCTAGACAGAGGAGGCTGGGGCTCTAGTCCTGGTGCCTTCTCCACAGTAGGGCCTTCCCCATCTCCCTGCTCCCACCACACTTTGACCCCCAGCCTCCATTCTGGCCCAAGGGCAGGAGGTGCCACTGTCCAAAGCAGGTGCAGATCTATTTGTCCAAATTTGGTACAGGCCTTGCATGATTTGGTAGATCCTAAGCCAGCCTGGCCAGGGGAGGGAGAGAGGACAAGGCCAGAGCTTGCTTGATGTTGTTCTGACCTTTCCTGGATCAGTAGAAGTTTGCACAAGGAGAGGTCACTGGAGTCCCTGTGTCCCTGTGGCATGACAGGGCACTAGCACATACACATAAATGTGGACACAGGGTGCTGTGGCTTGTGTTGATGCTCTACCCAGCCCCCCCCCACTTACCGTGTTTGTGTACACTGCCTGACTTCCAGCTCCAGTACTGGATGCCCTGTGCCTGAGGGCTTGCTTTGCCACAGGAGCCCCGAGGCCTGTGTAGGGCAGGCCAGAAGTGCCAGGCCTCAACCTTGGCAGCCCACAATGACTCCCTCACACCTCAAGTGGGATAACCTTGGTCATGTTCTGTACCGTGACCCACAGCTCTCCACTGTGACCCACAGAACATAACCTTGGTCATGTTCTGTACTGTGACCCACAGTTACCACTGTGAGGCCCACCTGTTACTGCCCACCTCAGCCTGGAAAAACTTTGCATCTCTTCCATCCCACACCTTTCCTTTCCAGGGCCCAGGGTGCCCATGCCACCATGGGACATCTACTTGTCCTTCAGCACTCCCCATGCTTTCTCCTCCTCCTCCTCCCAGAAACTCCCCATTCTGCCAATAGCGGGATACCCCTGGCACTGAGCTTGAACCCTTGGTGAGGACACTCACTGAGTTCAAACTTCTTGGTGGCCCTTTCCCTCTGGCTTCCCTGGAGGAGGCAGTCTGGTGTTAGTCACCTGCTTTTCCCACTGAGCCAGGCACAGAGGCCCGTATACACCTGCCATTCCATAAATGCCTGGTGATTCCAGAACAGGGTGGGCACACATTCCACAGATGCTTGTGGAATTGAATTTCCTACTCCTGACCCCATACAAAGCCCCTCCCAGAGTCCAAGCATTACTGGGGATGGTGGGTGGGATGTCCTGGTGCTCTAATCCCAATTCCAGGGATTGATTCATCAGACAAGTCTGGATGACCTTTCTCTGTGCCAGGCCAGGGCCAAGAGCTCAGCACCCACCAGTGACCAGAAGGACATGGTCCCTGCTCTCATGGAGCCTGTAGTCATAGGGGAGGTAGACAATAAATCCACAACATATAAGCAGTGAGGAGGATTGGGGCGTGAGAGGAGGCTGGGGCAGGGTTCAAGGGGGAGCCTCTGAGGAAGTGATGTTCAGGCTAAGACCTGAAAGACCATGAGCCAGCAAAGTGATAACCTGGGGAATGAGCAGGACAGGCAGAGGGAACAGCCAGTGCAAAGGCCCTAAGGAGGGCCTGAGTTTGGCTTGTGGGAGGGGGAGCGTGGCGTGATGAGGAAGGGAAGACAAAGGAGTCCAGACTAGGTTTGCTTCCGGCCGCTTCCTCCAGGGAGGTTCCCCTGACTACATCCATCCGTTGAGACCAAAAGGCCCTAGAAGCTACCTGTGGATGTCTTTATTGTACAGATGGGGAAACTGAGGCCTGAGATGGGATCACAGAGAAAGTTGAGGTCAGAGCTGGGACTTGTCTAGTCTTGTGTCCCTGACCAGGGCATCACAGTAGGGTGAGAGTCCTCTTGCTCCTTAAGGGCAGGGCAGGGCTGTCCTCTGTTAATGAGGTCTCAAGACCACCACATCAGGATCACCATGGAAGCTTGTTACAAATGCAGGTTTCTGGCCACCTGGCTCCCAGACCCACAGAATCAGACTCTATGGCAAGACTGGGAATCAGCAATTTAAACCAGCTCCTGCTTGGATTCGTAAACCCTGTGCCCTAGATCCCCTGTGGGCCTGGCCCTGACAGGCCTGCCTTGTTTAATGACCATCTGGGTAACCCTTCTATGGCCCTGCTTCTCAAACTGATGGGTGGTGGAGAGGAGGACATGAAACCACAAGAGAACAAACTGGGGTGTCCTCCTGAGTATCAGCTCGACTTGGAGTTAAATGGTCCATCAATAATTTGATATTGAGGGCCGACCCCGTGGCACACTCTGGAGAGTGTGGCACTGGGAGCGCAGCGGCGTTCACGCTGCGGGTTCGGATCCTATATGGGGATGGCCGGTGCGCTCACTGGCTGAGCGCGGTGTGGGTGACACCAGGCCAAGGGTTGCGATCCCCGTACCGGTCACAAAAAGGACAAAAAAAAAAAAAATTTGATATTGAAAAGAGACGGTTGTACTGTAGAATAGATGATAAATGTGTTTGACTGTTTGAGATAAAGCACAAGATGGCAAAAGACTTTCTAGTGTGGGGTTGGCCATTTTGGAACAGTTTTGACCTCCATTTCTGCTTCTGGGGGTGAAAGTCTTGGGTCCCTCTTCAGTTCTACTGGGGCCTGAACTATTTCAAGTTTCTTTTTTTTTTTTAAAAGATGACCGGTAAGGGGATCTCAACCCTTGGCTTGGTGTTGTCAGCACCACGCTCAGCCAGTGAGCAAACCGGCCATCCCTATATAGGATCCGAACCCGCGGCCTTGGTGTTATCAGCACCGTACTCTACCGAGTGAGCCACGGGCCAGCCCTATTTCAAGTTTCTTAGTCCTTCTTCCTGGATGCATTAGGATTAAGGGTTCAGCTTGCAGTCAGACAGACTTGGGTTCTAATCCTGGCTCCTCACTTACTGTGTGCCTCAGTTTCTCATCAGTAAAATGGGTACAACACTGCATTGCTCCTGGGGTTGTGATAAGACTTCATGTGGCATTTGGTGTACAATGACTCTGCAGTAAAAGAAAGTTGTCAGTTATTTTATTGCTGGCACCTTTCTGGGTTGGTTCATGGCACTTCAGGACTCTTTGAAGGAGGGAAATCCCATTATCTTCTGGCCTCTTGGGCATCTGGCCCCATTTTCCCACCCCAGATGCTCTGGGGACAGCCAGCAAAGCCCTGCTATGGGGCACAGAGAGCTGTGGCCTGCATCCTTCTGTCTTTCCCCAGGTTCCTGGGGTTGGGCTACTGTCCATGAATCCCCCTCAGCTAGGCAGTGGGCATAGGGTCAAAGAATTGCCAAAGCTACTGTGGACTGGGCATCATGCCCCCCATGGCCTCACCAGGAGACTGAAGTCCAAGAGGCTCAGTGACTTGCCCAAGGTCCCAGAGCCAGTCCACAGTCTAGAGCTGTGCTGCCCAATATAGTAGCCACCAGCCACATATAGCCATTCACATGTAAATGAACTAAAATTAAAATAAAATTAAAAATTCAGTTCCTGAGCTACGCTAGCCACATTTCAAGTGTTCAATAATCACATGTGACCAGTAGCTACCATGTTGGACAATGCAGATAGAATATTTCCATTATTCCAGAAAGTTCTTTTGGTCAACTCTGGTCTACAGTAGTGGTTCTCGGCCTTGGCTGCCCATTGGAGTCACCTGCGGAGCTTTGAAAAACACTAATGCCCAGGCTTTACCTACAGAGGTTCTGAACGGCAGCCCAGGCTTAGAACTGCTGTTCTGAAGCTCTGTCCGCATGCATTATTTACTGGAAAGGTTCTTAGCTTTGAGTTCAGACCTTATCTGAGTGTTTGTACCCTGGTCTCAGCGCATGTGTGCAGGGCCAAGGTAGAGGGCTTTGGCTTTGTGGGATTTGCTGTTTTTCCAGCTGGGCTGCCATGGCCCCTTCTCATCTCCCTGAGCTGTGCAAAACAGAGGCCTCACATCTCTCATGGTGCCACTCAGGGGTAGGGGAGGGAGGCCATGGGTCATGTTCCTAGAATGTGGGTAGAAGGACTCAGCATGCAGAGGCTTCCCCATCTGACTTGAGTAGGTGGTGTGGAGTGTGGCTACTGGCCAGCTCTGTGTCCTCACACCTTCTAGAAACTGTTTCTAGGGACTTCTGGGTCCATTGACATTACTGTCTCCAGGAATCACATGACAGCTCCAGTCATGTCAACCACTGCCTGAAATGTGGAAGGACAGGCCCAAGCTGGATGCTTATCCAGAGAGACTCCCTAATGTTTCTACCTGCATGGGCTTTTTACCAGAGTAGCCACTGCTGTAGGACAGAGGAGCAGGGCTAGGTGAGGTTGAAGGCTTGTGGCCCCACTGGACCTCTCCTCACTCTGGGGCGTGGCCTGCCTCGAGAGAAAACTGACCCACAGGGGCATGCCAATTCCACAGTGGGTACCACTGAGGCCCACAATTGCCGTGAGGTGGGGGGCCACCCTGCAGGGGTCACTCCTATAGCAGGTGGGCCTGTTGCTATAGCCCCATCTGTGGGGGGTCTCTTTTGGCTCACCTCAGCCCAAGGAGGAGACATGTGGCCTCCTGACCCTTTGAGACTGATCCCCAGGGGTCTTGCCTACATTTGTGGCCTTACAGTCTGGCCTTGCTCTTCACCCCACCTGCTTTGTTCCTGCTCCCCAGACACTCCATGTTCAGTTCTTTTACTAGACCTTTGCCTAATTTGTTCTTTGTTCCCAAACTGCCCTTCCTCTTCACTCCTGTCTCTCTGCACCCCACTCATGCTCCAAAGCTCAGGTATCCATGGGCCCTTAGAGGAGCTTTACCTGATTACTCTAATCCCTTCTCTCTGGGTGAGAACCAGTCTGTCCAGCACAGATCCCATTACAACCTATGAGCAATCTTGTAGTGATTCATTTATTTATTAAGCAAATATTTATTGTGCCCTCCTTCTGTCTGGGCCCTGGGTTGGATGCAGGTGCACAATCATGTCTGTCCCCTTGAGCTGACATTCTCATGGGTAGAAGACAACAAACAAGTCCAGCATGTCAGATGGTGATAACTCACTGGAGGAAAGTAAAGCAGGGAAAGGGGAGGGGTAGGTTGATATTTTAAGTAGGGTGGTCAGGGAAGGCTACACTAAAATGACATTTAAATATAGGTCTGATGGAAGTGATGAATCAAGCCAAATGTACACTGGGACAATAGCCAGTGCAAGAGTCCTGAGATGGGAGTGTGGCTGGCACATTCTTGTTCAAGGAACAGCAAAAAGGCCAATGTGGCTGGAGCAGAGAGCCAGGGGAGAGCGGTGGGAGTGGAGGCAGAGAGGTGTTGGCTAGATCAACAGAGAAGAGCAAATATGAAGTCACATACTTCATATTAAGTATTCACTGACAGCTCAACATCAAGCTCTGACATGAATTAGTAGCTCATGGGATCTCCCCTCCCCCATTGTGGCAGGTATATTAATATGATTATGTTACAATTGAGAACACAGAGACTGGGAGAGTTGATAGGACTCCTTCCAGATCATCCAGTAGGAAGTGGCAGGACCTGGGACAAGCCCTGAGCTGACCTGCTCAGAGTTTCAAATCCAGGCCACAGCAGGTGCAGGGCAGACTGATAGCACTGATGGGGCTTTCCAGGCGCAGGCTGGACTGGGCTGTTGGGCATGATCTCTGCCTTTCTCACTGCTTTTTCTGCCCCACCCCGGGTGGCCTTGGCCCTTGGGCAGCAGGTTGGAGAGTAATGACAGGGTGAGAGGCTCTTTTAGGGAGGCCTGCCTGTGGGCCTTTAATGAGGACAGAGACCTCCCTGCCACAGGGGGGCTTGAAAAAGAAGCTCCCTTCCAGCCTCCTTCAACATAGGAGTCCCCACAACAGGGAGGATCCTACAACATTGAGCTCTGCCACAACATGGAGGCCGCAGTCAGAACTGGAGTCCGAGCTAATGGGAGTGGCATGGGGAATAGTAGACCTGCCAAGTCAGGAAGTGGAGGCACTGACCTTGGTTTATGCAGGTTGTGCTAGTGGCAGACCCTGGGTTGTCTACATGGTGTTGGCAGAGTCTGCATTTTTTGGTGAGGAAATGAGCAACAGGGCATGGGATATCCCCAGTTCCTCCTACCTTGTGAGTAGGGATAGAAGACAGTGGGATCTGGAAAGATTAGGGAGGGTGAGTAAAATCTTCCAGTGACTCTCACTTTGAGCAAACTTCATATTTGAAAACCATTTTACAGAAGTTTCTCTAAACTCAATTTTCTAAATTACAAGCTCCTGTAGACCAAGGGTTTCCGTAGCTAAATCGACAATAACAAAGCAAAACCAAGATCACAAAATACAACACCCAACAATAGAAGAACCCTTAAGTTTAATGGATAGATCTTTCTGTATTTAATTGTTTAAATCTTCCTCAATTCTCCCCCCCACCCCCCAATGTTTGGTTGCCAGGCAAGACAACAGCTGAATAAGATGCTGTAGTAGATTGAATTATGTCCCCCCCAAACTCACTGAAGCTTGAATTGTGTCCCCCAAGTTTTACATAGTAGAAACTTGGTCCCCACTGTGACTGTTAAGAGGGTGGGAAATACTATTATGGTAATTGAAAGGTGGAGCCTTGGGCTGACCCCGTGGCGCACTCAGGCGGGTGCAGCGCTGGGAGTGCAGTGACACTCCCACCGCGGGTTCGGATCCTATATAGGGATGGCCAGTGCGCTCACTGGCTGAGTGCGGTGAGGACGACACCGTGCCGAGGGTTGCGATCCCCTTACCGGTCACGAAAAAGACAAAAAAAAAAAAGAAAAGAAAGAAAGGTGGAGCCTTGAAGAGGTGATTAGATCGCAGGACCACGCAGTAGTGAATGGATTAAAAATTAGTGAATGGATTAAAAATGGTGGTCAGCAGATGATTCTGAGGGCTTTAAAGAAGAGAGAGGAGAGTGTGTCTGTCTCCCTCTGCTCTGCCATTTCACAATATGATACCCTGCCATCACTTCAGTCATCACAAAAGAAAGTCTTCTCCAGATGTGGTCCCTGGACTTTGGATTTCCCAGCCTCAGAAACTGTAAGCAATACATTTTGTTTTCTTTATAAATCACCCAGCTTCAGGTATTTTGTTATAAGCAACAGGAATGGACTGATACAGATGTGAATGTTGGTGGGAAGACTTAAAAACTGTCTTTAGAACAGGGTTGAACAATTTTAGGGTGTGTTGTTTTATGGAGAATTTCACAGTGTTTAAGTTAAATTAGCCTGAACATTTCTTTTTTTTTTTTTTTCCTTTTTGTCTTTTTTACTGACCGGTACGGGATTGCAACCCTTGGTATCGTGCCCGTACTGGGGACCGGCAATGGGATTGCAACCCTTGGTGTTGCGCCCGCGCCACGCTCAGCCAGTGAGCGGGAACCGGTCACCACATGGGATCCAAACCCTCGGCGGGAGCGCCGCCGCGCTCCCAAGCGGCGCACTCTCCAGTGCGCCACCGGGCTGGCCCTAGCCTGAACATTTCTAACGTAAAGGAACTAATTCTATGCCAGATCACAGTGAAAATGAGATTAAATGTATTCCCATTTCTTGTGTCTGGCCTCACACCTTCCAGGTCCAAATGAGAGACACACTCCTCCACATTCCAGCTCCCACCATGTGCCAGTTTCTGAGTTTACTCAATCTGACTCTGGTTTGCAGATCCAAGAACATACAATCTCAGGTTTCAGTATGCAGTGAGAAACCTCAGAGCCTGGCCAGATCCTAATCAGTGTTGGGAGTCTGGCCAAGTCAGTCTGCCCAGGAGAGGTGATGGAAGGTTCCTGGATCTTGGAAAATATCTGGTTCAGTTTGGTTGCATGTTGGGAAGATGAGGTGGGGTAGAGGAAACATCTACAATAGATAGATAGTCTGGGCTTTCGGGCAGCTTTCTGTGAGTAGGGACAGCCTCTGGTGGCCAGACCTCTGGATTGCGTCCTTCTTTTAAACGTAATTTATTTATTTATTTATTTTTAATTAATTTATTATTTTTTTTAAAGATGACCGGTAAGGGGATCTTAACCCTTGACTTGGTGTTGTCAGCACCACGCTCAGGTAGTGAGCGAACCGGCCATCCCTATGTGGGATCCGAACCCGGGGCCTTGGTGTTATTAGCACCGCACTCTACCGAGTGAGCCACGGGCCGGCCCTTAAACGTAATTTATAACAGTTTCTCAGGGCTGAAGGGTCCTAAGAAGGCTGGGCTGCATCACACTCCCTCATATTACAAGTGGGGAAACTGGCCCACAGATCAGAGGCGTTTTTCCTGAAATTGTGTTACCGACAGGGCAGGCTCAGCTTGCCCTCTCGCATTAAACAAATGACCTGAAAGTCCAAAAGTTTATGCAAGGATTGGAAGGTTTATTCAGATTATCGGTACTCAACTAAACGTCTAACCAAGCAAACAAAGAGAAAAGAGGAGCAGTGGGGTAAAGTTTAGTTTAGTCCCAATTGGCGGGGCCAACCTATTCCATTAACAGTAATTGATAAAAACAGTTCTCCCCACTGTTTTCAGCATAAAGAAGAAAAGCATCGACTGGATTTAAATCAGAAAAACAAAGCATAGCCAGGAGCCCTCCAGGGTGCACCTATACAGAACAGAAGAGGGCTTGGAAAATCAGAAACAAAGTATAACTGGGAGCCCTCCAGGGTGCACCTACATAGTAGTGGGTACAATCCAACCAAACAGCAGAAGAGGGCTCAGAAAATCAGAGAAAGGTAAAAAGAATAAAGCATTGCCGTGTCAGAATTTAGGCCAGGGACTCCAGGAGAGATCTACCAGCAGCAGAGACATGGGAGCAAAATAGTCCCAGTGGCCAATTGCCTCTTGCAGCTAGAGTCTTCTCTGGTGCCCAAAGCTTTCCAATTTTTGCCAGTGATTAAATTAGGCTCTCGGATTCCAAAGTCATAGAAATGATGGGCCAGCCCCGTGGCACACTCGGGAGAGTGCGGCACTGGGAGCGCAGCGATGCTCCCACCGCGGGTTCGGATCCTATATAGGACTGGCTGGTGTGCTCGCTGGCTGAGCGCGGTGCGGGCGACACCACACCAAGGGTTGTGATCCCCTTACCGGTCACGAAAAAGACAAAACCCCCCCCCCAAAAACCAAAGTCATAGAAATGAACGATGTACCCAACAGTAAAGCAAGCAACGCTTTATTAACAGAGGAGCTAGACTTATGCATAAGGCGGGTAGCGACAGTAAAACTAGCCCCCCCTCAAGGGGAGCTGTTCAGGGTCTTTTATAGGGAAAGGAGTTAAGGGGTACAAGCCAGCATCACTGGAGGTGGTCCATTCTGTTTTTCCTGGTTGCATCATGGGTGCATGCTCAGTAGGCAGTGGTGTTCATCATTGTCATCCCAGGAGGGTCATTGTAGCAGTCACCTTGATGCTTTGTGCACAGGTGGGAATTCCTACAGGGGGTCTTAAGATTAATCTGTAACTTTTACAATTATAGGAGGAGTTTTGCAACTCAGTAAATATCTGTTTCCTCTCTTATCTTAGTCTATTTTGTCAGGGCAGCCCATGGGGTAATCATTTGCCCTGGGGGTCTCATGACTGAGGAGTGGAAAAGTAACAAAGTGTCCTCTGCAGGGAAAATGGAGTCAGTTTGGTTCACAGGCCTAGCCTTACTCTGTTTCAATAGCACAGGGAATCAGGGCGAGAACTGAGAATCGAACCTAAAGTCTCTCTACTCCATGGTTGTGATTCCAAGTGACTCCTGTCCTTTTAAATCGACACTTGTCCTAAGCGCGTTCGGAGGGGCGAGCCATTTAGAATTCCTGAGAGAGCGAATGGTTGATTCTCAGTGGGGTCTTGAGGGAAAACCCAGCCAGTGCTTTAAGGCAGCGCACACACAGTGACCCACGTGGTCTCCGCTTCCGCTTGGGGTGCTAAAACCCGTCCCGCCCTCAGGGCATCTTGGAAAATGTAGTTCTATCTTCCGCCAGATTCAAGGGTACCGGTGGCTCGGAACTACATTTCCCAGAAGGCTGCGCTCGCCGTCCTGTTAGCCGGATGACCGGCGGATGGGGCGAACCCCTCGCCTTGGGCTTTTTAATTTCTCAGGAGGAATGAACGACGGCGGACAGAGGCCTTTAGTGGTGCCATCTGTGGGTTGCCTGGCCTGGAGGAGCTGGGCGCGGAGGCTGTGGTGCTGGCCATACAGCTCTGCTTCCGGTCGGGGGGCAAAAAGCTGAGGCGCTTCTCCTTTAATCGCAGTGGGCGGGGCGCGACGACGCGACCTGCGTTGCTATTGGCTGCAGCTGGGGGCGCGGAAACTAAACAGGCCGCAACGGCCGCTCCTCCTGCCTCGGGTTCATCCCGCGCCTGTGGCGCCTCCAGCCCCGCCATGGCAGCTCCCTGCCCGGTAAGTCCTTGTCGGCAGCGGCCGCTAGGGCTTAGTTTCTCCGCTGGGACAGTTGGCGCTTGGCCAGCTAGAGCGATGGTTGCGAGAGGGGCGGGTGGGGCGCCGGGCTACGGGGCGTTTCTCTCCAGCTTCAGTTTACCGTCTGTGTAGGGGGCGCTAGGTTGGGGCACTTACTCAGCGCCTTCTGCATGCCAGGCCCTCTGGCACGATACGGGGGCAAGTAAACAAATTTGCATCTTAGCGAGGGAGACGCAAGCATGGCTCGATTCAGGAGGTCACCTGGGATAGGTGTCGGTCTCTCTAGCTTGTCTCCTGTCCTGAGCAGTGGGTGGCTGGATGGGGTCTTGTTGAGGCTACAACCCGCTCCAACTCGTGGGAACTGCTGTTCCCACTGGGATACCTGGGACAGCCCAGACTTGTGTTGTCACCAGGGCCAGGCCGCCCTCTCGAGTCCCAGGCTCCTCCAGACGCCAGAGAGGAGCACTCCGAAGCTTGTTTTGAGAGGTTGCTTCGAATGGGCCTTGCCCTCTGGCAGGGCGGTAGTTTGTGGCCTACTTAGGTATCTGAGGACGTGGGCGGAGGGTCCAGATTAAGATCCAGATCTTTTGTCCCCTAATCTGGTGCTCTTCCTACATCCCTCCCTCCCCCTCAATATATAACCCCCCCTTGGGGGAGGTGAGCCCACATGGAGGGACCTACAGAGGGGGAGAGGGTGTTGGGAGATTTCAGAGGACCCTATGGTTGGTGGTGGACCTGAACTTGCCTCTGCCCACTGAGGCTAGAGGTGGGCACTATCTTACCCTTGTTCTTCTGAGAGGCTCAGAGTGAGAGAGTGGAGGAGGCTGAATGGGACAATTGCTGGTCTGTTGGGGGCCTGCCTCCAACTGCCACTCCCCTTGTTGAAAGGGAGACTAAGGCAGATGTGTTGGAGGGTTGTGGGTCCTTTGTTCTGGTTATGGCTCTGTGGGGTAACAGTGGCCTTGCCTTGCCCCAAGAACACTCTTTCCCAAGAGAAGCCTTTGCTGGGCTCCCTGGAGCACCTAAAATGCTTCTTTGAGGTTTCTGATGTTTGGGGTGGGGGGAGATGTTTGGATGGCTGAGGTAAAACCCTTCAAGTGCTAAGACACAAGCTGCTGTTGGGTGGATAGAATCTGAAATATTCTTTCTGATGTCTTCCTAAGCAGTACCCTGAATGGTCCTGCTGTTTCTCTGATGTTGGGTAGAGGAGATGGTGGTGATACCACTGGGGGCCTGTCCACGGCTGACCTTTGGGTTCACTGGCCAGTCAGTGGTGAGATTGAGGGGTGGATCTGATTCCTGAGACTGGTGCTGAAAGGCCCTGATTTTCTTTTTGGGTTAAAAAAATTTTATTGGGTTGTTCATTGTCACATACCATAAAATTCCCCTTTTTTTTTTTTTTTTTTTTTTTTGACCGGCAACGGGATCGCAACCCTCGGTGTTGCGCCCGCACCTCACTCAGCCAGTGAGCGGCGGTCTGTATGTGGGATCTGAACCCTCGGCGGGAGCGCCGGGCACACTATAGCAGTGCGCCACTGGGCCGGCCCCAAAATTCACCTTTTAAAGTGCCCAATTCAGTGGTTTTTAGTACATTCACAGTGTTATGAAATCATCATCACTATCTAATTCCAGAACATTTTCATCATCCTAGAGAGAAATCCCATACTCAATAATAGTCACTCCCCTTCTTCCTACTGCCCCTCCTTCCCTCCCTAACCCCTGGCAATCACTAATCTACTTTTTGTCTCTATAGATTTGACTATTCTGGACATTTCATATAAGTGTAACCAGACAAAATATGGCCTTTCATGTCTGGCTTCTTTCACTTAGCATAATGTTTTAAATGTTCATCCATGCTGCAGCATGTATCAGTACTGCACTCCTTTTTATGGCTGAATAATATTCCATTGTATGGATATACCACATTTGGTTTATCCATTATCTGTTGAGGGACACTTGGGTTTGTTTGCTTTTTGGCTGTTTTTAATGCTGCTGTGAACATCTGTGTACAAGTTTTTGTGTGAACCATGTTTTCCATTCTTTTGAGTATTTACCTAAAATTGCTGGATCATTTACTAACTCTATGTTTAACTTTTTGAGGAACTGCCAAACTGTTTTCCACAATGGCTGTTTTTTGTTGTTCTTTTAAAATATTGTTTTGGGTTTTTTCTGGGTTTCTTGCATTTTCATGTGAATTTAAGGATCAGCTTGTCAATCCGCAAAAACAGCACTTGGGATTTTGATAGGAATTATGCTGAAACTGTAGTTCGATTTGGGGAGTACTGCATCTTTTTTTTTTCCTTTTTGTCTTTTTTTCGTGTCCGGCAACGGATCGCAACCCTCAGTGTCGCGCCCGTACCGGACCGGGACCAGCAACGGGATCGCAACCCTCGGTATTGCTCCCACACCTCACTCAGCCAGTGAGCGGGAACCGGTCTGTATGTGGGATCTGAACCCTCGGCGGGAGCGCCATCGCGCTCCCAAGCGGCGCACTGTAGCAGTGCGCCACCGGGCTGGCCCCTTCATCTTAACAGTATTAAGTCTTCCAATTCATGAACGTGGGATGCCTTTCCATTTTTAATGTCCTCTTTAGTTTCTTTCAGTGATGTTTTGTAGTTTTCATTGTACAAGTCTTGCACTTTTGTTAAATTATTCCTAAGTATTTTTTATGTATCATAAATTGAATTATTTTTGTTTATTGTTTGGGTTGTTCATTGTTACTGTACAGAAATACAATTGATTTTTGTATCTTGTAAACTTGCTGAACTCATTTATTAGTTCTGATAGTTTTTAGTGGATTCCTTAGGATTTTCTATATACAAGGTCATGCCCTGAGCATTTTTAACCTCTCCTGACTATTGTAGGAAGATCTTGGCCCTGGGGAAGCCCACTCCTCACTCAGGCTTTACACATTTGACCCTGGCTCTCTCCCAGGAGGACCCCTCGCTGGAGAGGCATTTTAAGGGCCACCGAGATGCAGTTACCTGTGTGGACTTCAGTCTCAATACGAAGCAGCTGGGTAAGAGGAGGCATCTTGTCTAGGCACTAGATTATGAGCTGAGAAGGATAAGTTTCTACCTGGGAGGTGCGGTGTGGGGGGAACGGAGTACGGCAAGGGCAGGACAGCTTTGTCTAGACCTGCATCTTGCTTCCACCTGCCAATTCTCTGGGTGCTGGGTTTTATGAGATCCATTTTATATGCAAAGAGTTTGAGGCTCAGAGAGGTTAGGGGACCTTGCCAAGGTCACACAGCCTTTGAGGGTGGGACTGGGGTTTGGGCTTTTCCCTGCACACCCTCAGCCACCTCTTGGGTCTGTCCTGTGCAATGGGCCCTAAGTAGTGGCTCCTTTTCCTTGAATCTTTATCCAGTGTGTTGCCCACAGTAATATGGCACACCTTCTTGTTGAAAAGGCTTACCAGTGAGGATGTTGAGCAGAGCTGGGGGCCCCTCCTCACCCCACTGCCTTTGTGCTGCAGCTGAGTGCCCTCCCCCACTTCCTTGGTTGAATGGGGGTTCATACACAACTTTCATGGCTGCGGCTTTCTTGTTCCCATAGATGAGGCTCACTCCTTCATCCTATCATTAGGCCCCCTGCCCAGAGGCTGCTGGCCTTGTGGTATGCTGTATTGGATCTGTTTTGGTGACCTACTCTGGGCTTCTTATTGAGTTGGCCTCTCAGTGGTAAAAGGCCCGTTGGGTTGGGCTGGTTCCCCATGTCAGGAGGATTTGCTCTCTAGTGCCCTCAGGGTGTGTCTGTGCGGGAACTCGGGGCCCATGGGAAGTTGTCCTAGAGCCCTGGGTTGCAGCCCAGGGCTGCTGGTGAAGGACCTCTGTCGGTCTGGTTCCCATGTGGACTTGCTGCTTGGAGAACTGCTGAGCCACAGGCTGTCCAAACTTCTGGTCCGCAGTTACCAGAGGTGTGGCCTGCTCCATTTGTGGATGCTGGCGAAGGCAGAACTGGACATTTTGCTCCCCCCCACCCCCTGCCCCTCTCCCCCACGTCCTGGAGGAGGCTCAAGGCCCACTAGAACCCAGGGTCACAGCATCACCCACTCTCCTCAGCCAGTGGCTCCATGGACTCGTGCCTCATGGTCTGGCACATGAAGCCCCAGTCACGTGCCTATCGCTTCACGGGCCACAAGGATGCCGTCACCTGTGTGAACTTCTCCCCCTCGGGACACTTGCTTGCCTCAGGCTCCCGTGACAAGACTGTCCGCATCTGGGTACCCAATGTGTGAGTTACAGACTTTGAGGGGCTTATCAGAGTCTGGGGCCTTGGTGCTAGCCATTCCCATCAGGTCCTCATCCTGCCTTGGACTGGTCACAGTGGGACATCTACCCCACTTCTGAGGAGGTACCATCAGAGGCTGGGGCTTCAGTTGGGGCCCTCTCCTCTGGATTGGGAGAGGGATTCTGGGCTGACCCTAGCTATCCTTGAGGGAATGCTACCTAATGCAGCTTGCATGTGGGTGGGGGCTGGGGGCAGTGCTCTGCTCCTGTAGGGGAGGCTCTGTCCTTTTTTGGGAACTAGGGTCCTAAGGCCTGGACTG
This sequence comes from Galeopterus variegatus, assembly GCF_000696425.1. NCBI lineage: Eukaryota > Metazoa > Chordata > Mammalia > Dermoptera > Cynocephalidae > Galeopterus > Galeopterus variegatus. The sequence continues at coordinate 496,416 of NW_007726917.1, forward strand.
ACTTTGGGAAAGGTGCCTGAGGGGTGGGGAGAGCTGTTGTTGCTTTTATGATTTCCTGATTCTGGATACCTGACCTTGTAGCAAAGGTGAGTCAACCATGTTTCGTGCACACACGGCCACAGTGAGGAGTGTCCACTTCTGCAGTGATGGCCAGTCCCTTGTGACGGCCTCTGATGACAAGACAGTCAAGGTGTGGTCAACTCATCGCCAGAAATTCCTGTTCTCCCTGAGCCAGCACATCAACTGGGTCCGCTGTGCCAAGTGAGCATTGTCCTGTCTGAAGACCCTTGGACCCTGGGGGCTGGTAGGGGCACAAGAGGGACTGCTAGGTGCCAGCTTGTGACCTTGGGCAAGTTACTTAGCTACTTTTCAATCTTACTGAACTTCGGTTTACTCATCTGTGAAATTGGAACAGTAACAGTTTGTGCATTATAATTTGTTCAGTAGCTTCACTGAGCTGATGCATGCCACATAAGTTAGTCCATTGCCAGCCGTGGTACACCTCTGACATCTGTGCTGACATAGCACAAGCCGAGTCAACAGGGGCCAGTTATTAGTATTAATAACAATAACAGGATACTGTCAGTACTTCCACTATGCATTTTCTTCTTGTTCCTCATGACATTTCTACAAGCTAGGTGGTATTATTTCCATTTTGCAGAGGAGGAAATGGAGGCTCAGGCAGTGCTGTGCCTTGCCCCAGGGCACACAGTGGTTAAGTGGCAGAACTGGGGTTTGAACACGAGTCTCTCTGGTGATGAGGCTTGCCTATTTTCCTCTGGGGTATTCTACTCCTCAGAGGTTGGTTTTGCTCCAGAGCTGCCAGATGGGGGCCCAGTCTTCTGAGGGGGCTTGGCCTGGAGGTTGTCCCTCCCTTTGGTGTGGGAGGCAGTGCTGTACAGATGGGGGCCAGGTGACTTGAAGGACCTTTCAAGATCCAAGAATTGCAGATACAGATATGTCTACTTTCAGCTTATTCCATTCCTTTCAACAGAGCTTTCTCATGTGTTAAATCTCTTTGCTCCAGAGGAAAGGGTTGGGGGTGGCCAGGAGACACTAGAAAATCACAGGAGTTAGAGGTTGGGGGCTGTTGAGCTGTGTTTCTTTGGGGACCACATACAAGTTACTTGTTCCCAGGACACCCCCATTCCTTTGTCCTAGGAAGTCCCTGATTGCTCAGAGAGGTCTCACGATCAGGATCCTGAAAACAGGAGGATTCAGTCAGCAAACTGTTGGTGTGAAGTCCACACTGGGCCTTTGGTGGTGGGTCCCCAGGACCTCTATGCTTTTTTGTTGGCAGATTGTGTTTTGCCAATTCATACTCAGAATCAAATGTAGACACAAAGGACCTGGGAATAGGATTATGGTACTGATCGGGAGCTTTTGGTCATCTTCATGCTAATAATACCACCATTCAGCACTGGCTGTGTGTTGCCACATGCCATGTGCAGTGCCGGGGACTTTATGTGCGTTATGCTACTCCATGCTTATCCATCTCACAGAGAGGGGAAGCCACTTGCCCACAATTATGTTGGGGATCAGAGCCGGGCATGTAACCCTGGGGAGTTCGGGAGTCAGGTGGTAGGCATGCAGGGAAAGGTGGTAGGCATGCAGGGAAAGGTGGTGTGGAAGATGTCATATGGCACCCATGATATCTGTTAATTTGTGTTGTGACTTGTGCCTTATCTGGTTCAGGTTCTCCCCTGATGGGCGGCTCATCGTGTCTGCCGGTGATGACAAGACTGTCAAGCTGTGGGATAGGACCAGCCGCGAGTGTGTCCATTCATACTGCGAGCATGGCAGGTGAGTCCCTGGATGCTGTCCTCCACCTGCAGGCATTCAAGCACAGAGCACTGACCAGAGCACAAGGAGGCCCAGTGGCCTTCAATGGTTGGAACTATGGGAGCCAGCAGCCACATCTCTGCTGCTCCTTTTTTTTTCCCCCCCCAGCTGTTTCTTGTCTGGTGCCTTTTGCAAGAACCAGCAACCAAGCTCTGCATCTTTTCCTGTACGGTGGAAGGTTCAGCCCCAGCCCCATCCGACAAGTAACTGTAGTGTGTAACCTCAAGCCATGTAATTCTTTGCGACCCTGAGTTCCCCCCTCACTCTTCGGTTCTCAGAATTACCACCTGTATGTTTGTGAGCAGCTGAGCTCAGTCCCCAATCTGCATTTTAAAGCTTCTTTGTATGTTATGTATATTGATGGCTTTACAAGTGAAAGTCTTATCAGGTTCTTGCAGCAGGTGGTGGCTGTTCATATTGTGCCACATCATCGAGAGAGGGAGGAGCCTGCATTTGAGTAGTGACTCACCTGTTCCAGGTTCCTAAATGGACCCCAGCTTCTGCCTTCCTTAGTTAGGCTGGGAATCATGGGTAAGGGCTCCTCCTGAGAGCTGGAAATGTACCAGCCTGAGCATCATGTATGGGTGAATTGAGGGCTCCTGGCCTATCTCCTAGAAATAGGTGGGTCATTGGCCCTGTAGCCCCACTGGACCTTCCCACTTGAGCCACCACTGGCAGGACCTGCCCTGTGACCAGCCCTGGTGAGAGTACCTACTCCAACTCTGAAAACCCTGGAGTAGCCCAGCTGACCTGGTCTGAAGACAGCTTTCTCTGCTTATATTTAAAAATTGATGGTGGGGCTTGGTCCCTGGTAAGTTCACCTTAGTTCACTGTTGGCCACTATTTTCACCTTCTTCTTGCTCTCCGTTGGCCACCTGATAAAGAAAGATGGCAGAAAGGAGGTGTTCTGGCTTGAGGGAACAGCATGAGCACAGGGATGGGAAAGCACTGAGCCAGGACAGACCTCTTGTAGCGCATGGTGGCCCCTGTCTTTCCAGCTTTGTCACCTACGTGGACTTTCACCCCAGTGGTACATGCATTGCTGCTGCTGGCATGGACAACACAGTGAAGGTGTGGGACGTGCGGACTCACCGGCTGTTGCAGCATTATCAGCGTGAGTGTTGAGCAGCCTCCTGGGCCCAGGAGCAGCTATGTTGGGACTGTGCTGGTGCCAGGTATTTGATTCATTGCTGCAGTGTCTGAGGACAGCCTTGGGTAGGGAGGAGTTCAGGTCTGTTAGGATCTCCAGGGTTGGGTAGTCTGTGGCATGGCTGTCCTGGCTTGGAACATTGGCCAGGAGATGGAACGTGTTGCTACCTAGCTTCCACCAAGTTCTTTGGTGCCTATCTATGAGGTAGCAGAGTCTTAGGCACATTGCAGGGCCAGATGGGGAGTCCTCAGTGGGTCTTTGGCCAGGGTTCCCCTTGAGGGCTACTTCTCATGAACTGCCCATGCCACTCACCTCTCCCTGTGATGGAGGCTCTGCTCTCCAGGGTCAAGGTTACGACCCTTGTCCTGTCGTAAAGGGGGCAGGGCTGTGTAGAGGTCAGCATTGGTGGGATGGGATCTTGGCCACCTCTGGCCTCATGGTGATCTCCACAGATGTAGAGCTGTGAGCCATATAGAAGGTTGACTTTGCTAGGGGTCAGGCTCGGGAGCCAGGCCCAGGGGATTGCCTCTTGATTTAATTGTAGCCCTTGGAAGGCAGCCACTGGGCAGTTGACATGGGTTGGTGTCAGGCTCTTGGTGGGAGGTAGGGGACCAGGGCAGATTTGGATGTGATTAGGAAAAACTAGGTGAGGGTGTAGGGGTATGGATCTGGCCTGAGAGAAAGTATGACAGGGCAGGGCCATGAGGCACCCCAGTTCTGGGGATGGGGCTCCCACAGGGGTGGGAGCTGGTGAGGGGTCATGGGAGGAACTGGGATTTGTGCAGGAGGCAAAACAGGGATGGGTGAGACTGTGGGTCACGGCTGAGAGCAGGAAGGAGACAGAGCTGGAGTTGTTTGAAGAACTGTGGTCATTGACTTGGGACTAAATTGAAAGTCCATGGGCTCACTTACACAATCCACACCTGAAATAGGAAGGACATGGGTGGACACAGGTATGGGGCTTGGGGTTTAAAGCTATCTCCCAACAGCCCTGACAAGCCCTTCCTAACTGACTTTCAGACATTTGATGACAGCACTTTTTTGGGGTGACCAAGGTGGACAGACCACCCAAGAACGGGGAAAAGAGCCTAGTCTTGAAAAGCACATGGTAGAGGGTGATCTCTGCAGCTGGCTTCAGTGTTTCTAGCTGTGATGTTGGGCAGGTCACTTGTCTCAGTGGGGCCCCTGGGACAATTATGGGGCGTGTCTCACGGGTGGTGTCGGGAGGGTTAATGAGTTGGTTCATGTTAGGAACTGAGAGGGTGGCTGGCACAAAATGGGAACAAGGTACAGTGTTAGGGACGGTGCTGAGAGTCTTGGTTCTGGTGAGTCCTGGTGTCCAGCAGTCTGGTCTCCTGGTGAAACCAGCCCTGTGGTCAAGGCCTGCAGTACCCCCACACCACCAGCAGCTGGCAGGGGCAAGCCACAGGAACCAGTTCTTTCCTACACAGAAGCCCCAGGGTTTGTCACTGATGCTCTTTTGGACAGAGGCTTCTAAAACAGAGCAGCAGCAGGGTCTGCCCTCCCCTTGGAAACCACACATGTCCCTTCCCTCCTTCAGGCTTAGAGGCCGTTCTTCTGCTCTGGCCAGACCTGAGTTTAGGGCTGGGGTTGGGGATGGCGCACATGTGCATGGTGGACAGGTGCTGAGGAGGGAAGACTTGGACAGGGAGAGATGGGAAGGGAAGGTGAGGAGCAGTGCAGTGGTCAGGAGTGCAGGCTCTGTTTCCTTTCTGTAAAGGGGTGATTGTCACCTCTCTCCCCCTGGGTGATGGAGACACAAAGGATTACTCAAAGCCCATTTCTTCTGAACAGTGAGAAGCCCCGAAGGGGTTAATTTCCAGGAACCCTCAAGAGAGAGGCATTCCTCCTTGAAAAATTAACACTGAGCTGGGGTTCTTTCTCAGTATTTATTCTCCAGGCCAGAAAGTTACAGGAAAGGAACATAGGTGGAGTTATGGTTAAGTATAGTTTAACAGTAGAAGCTGGTAACATCAGTGAAATAACAAAGTGACATTCCATAATGCAATTAGTAAAAAGTTAAGTCGGTCCACCAACAAAAGCCTGTTTTTAGTAAACACTTTCTTTCCCTACAGCAATTTCCTTAGCATATTTATATAACAATCAAGTAACTTTCTTAACATATCAATCAGTAGGTTAACCTGCACCAAGGACATCTGTCCTTGAGCCAGCAATTTTGCTGTGTTACAATTCTTTATCTACAGTAGAGACTTTAGCCTGGGGAAAGTTTCCTGTCTTTTGCAAGCTTAACATTTCTATGTGTAATTTTAAAAAGTTAGGCTAAACCTGAAACTACAAGGCTTTGGAAGCTAGGCCCTGTGAAATACATTTGTTTTATTAATGTTAGTATACTCCACAGGTGATAACAGGTGATAACAGGGCCTTCCCCATGGGGCATGTGAGGATCTGATGGGAGAATTCATGTAAGGATTATAATACAGGGCTGGGTATGTGGTTTGTACCACATAAGTCTTGGCACTGGGAGGAGAGGATCTCTGGGTGACCCTGGGAGGGTCCAGGCCCATCTCTCAGGAGCCTGGGCCTGGTGTTCACAGGATGCAGCAGCAGCTACCCATTGAGGAGGACCTTGAATGCCATTTGTGGCTGAGGGTACCAAAGATGTGCCTGATGGGCCATGTTGGGACTGGCTCCGTATGCAGGAGCAAAGAGATAAAGGAAATCTGAGAGGATAGCGGTGTTGAAATACTGCTTGGGTGGGGGGCTGGTGCACCCTGGTGATTTGTGGATGTGCTGTCTGAGCCCAGTGTCAAAGACCATCAGTGGGGGAGGGGTCAGGCCCAAGGAGTGGGTTTTGGAGATTGAGTAGGAGCAGAAGCTTCTGCTGTCGGGGAAGAGGGGCCAGCTGGGCCCAGGGGCCTCAGATGTGGAAAACGGCTGAGGCCACATTCTGGGCCCCTACCATTGAAGGGCCTTGGAAGAAAAAGGTCCACAAAGCAGCCAGAGTGGGGGGTATGAGCAACATCTTCCAGCATGGAGGGCTAAGGAGGGCAGAGCCCGGGGAGTGAAGGAGAGTGGGGGCTCGTGAAGAGCGTGGTCAGGAGAAGAAGCGATGTAGAGCAGTTGAGGAGTGGTGGGTGCTGGGCAGAGGGCCCTGCGGTTCTTGAGGGAGCAGGCTTGGCAGTGGACAGGGCTGGAGCTCAGTGATGGCAGTGCCAGGGGAGGTGTGGGTGGACTCAGATGAGCAAAGGGGACCAAGTCCTGAGTGGACCTGAGCACGTGAGGTTGATAGGCTCCACTGAGAGATTTCAGTCTGTGTGTGTTTTTTTTTTTTGTCTTTTTCATGACCGGTAAGGGGATTGCAACCCTTGGTGTGGTGTCGCCCGCACCGCGGCTCAGCCAGTGAGCGCACCGGCCATTCCTATATAGGATCCGAATCCGTGGCGGGAGCGTTGTTGCGCTCCCAGCGCCGCACTCTCCCAAGTGCGCCATAGGGTCGGCCCCAGTCTGTGTTTTTTGTAGTCCTTGCCTCTCATTACGGAGCTACTCAGCAAGGCTGCAGTGTCTTGTTCCTAAGCCATCCCTAGTGTAGATCGGAGGCTTAGAAGGACTTGGAGTGCCCCATAAACAGAACCTGGTCCTCCCTGAGTTCCCTGCCCAATGCCATGGTGTTCACAGGTTAGCAAACTCATTCCGTAGCTTCTAGGCTCATCCTGAGAGGCTCAATGAACTGAGTTAATATAAGCTCACTGTGGGAGAAGGGGACATACCTCTCACCCTCTGCTGATGGAGGGACCTGGCCAGCTCTGCTTAGAACTAGTGACTCCCCGGAGAGCTCTGTGGCTAAATCCCTCTTCCCAAGGGACTCCTCCCTGACCACAGATACACTGGGATCTCTTTGGAGGCTGGTTCCCCAAGAAGGGGTCCCAGTACTCTGGCAGCAGATACCTGATTTGTTTTTCATCCCTGATACCTGGGAAACCCAGGGGAAGTTTTTAAGGACACAGTGACATCCAGTGTCTCCCTTGGTGGCTCTGGATGAGCACCAAGCACTTCTGGAGTGGCCTTCAGGTGTGTGAGGCTGATGGGCTTTTCTGAGATATTGGTAATTGCAGTGTGTGGCTAGCAAGCCCCAGCCTGCCTGTGTCCTGCCGCCCCATGGCTGTGCTCTGTGGAGAGCACTTCCTGTCTTGGCTTGGGTTGTTGGAGTTGAAGCTTGCCTGGTTCTTTGGGCTACAGCAGGCAGCTGGTGCCATTTGTCTCAGGCTGGCTGACTCTCCTCTTGGGCAAGGAGTTTCTTGGCTCTGGCCTGTCACTGTAGGGAGCAGTTCTGATTTCCCAATTCAGCAAGGAGTTGATGGGCCGGTGGAGCCCTGGGAGTGCCAATCCCTGTGGAGTGGGCTAGGCTCCATATGCTCTGAACCCACGTTAAGACTGTTCAAACATCTGAGCAGCAACCCCCATCCTGCAACGATAATGTGCTTGTGGTTTACAGAATGTGCAGATCAACTGTCTAGTGACAGGCCTGAGTGGCCAGTTAGGCATTGCTACTCCCCATTGCACAGATGGAGAGTGTGAGGCTTTCTCATGGTCATGTAGAGGCGAAGATATGAACCTGGGTCTCCATCTCAGGGCCTCCAAGTTTGGCATTCGGTCCACCATCCCATGCTGGATACCTGGTACTGTGATGATTAGTCATTTATTTCCCAAGGTCCTGGAGAGAGGTGGTCTCCTTGGCTGGCTTTCAGCAGGTCTTGGCCTGGCCTTCTACAGAAGCCTGGATTAGAACTCAGAATCCCAGGTACTCTGTCCACTGGTCCTTCGTGTACCCCTGCACCCCCACCTTACCCCAGACATGGTCATGGAGGGTTTTTAAGTGGCTGAATATGCAGCAGGCAGTCCTGCACTCTTTACTGGGTGTTTTGAGATTGAAAGTATCAAAGGGTCGATGGGGATACAGTGTGCTGTCCCACCTCATCCAGCCAACATACCCGGCTCCTTCCCATCATCCTGAAGTGAGCATTTACATGACATTTGCAAAGAATATCTTGGGTGTCCTTCACTGCTGGTATCAGAGCACCTTCATTGTATGACTCCAAAGCTCCTTGGAAACTCAGAGCTGCTGTATCACTGGTAATGCCAGTTGTGCATCATGAGAAGCCACCCTGGGCAAAGTGAGCTGATCTCTTTGTGGCAGGATGTTGGGGTGTGGCTTGGCTCTGATATGTCTGCCCCAGAAAAGTACCACCTACTTGAGCACCCAGGCTTTCTCTGGGCCCCTTGGCCAGTTTAGAGCCCTTTGGGCAGTGGACCCAGGTTTGCTAATGGCCTCTACACTAAGAGCAATGTGGGCAGATTGGATTGTGGGTACTCAGGTCTCTCTTTAGGCTGCTTGTGAGCCATGACCAGTTCCTGCACTTGGGGGCAGGGGCTGCGGTGGCCTCGTCCCACCTCCCTGGGCTTCTGGTGACCTGCATAGTTTGACGCTGATGTGTTTCTAACCCTGAGTTGTAGTTCCCTCTTTGGGGTGCAATTGGGGGGATAATTAGCCAGGAACTCACAGCTGCCACTCAAATGGCATTCTCTGTTGTCACTGATATACGCCAGGGAGCCAAGAAGAGGGCCTGCAGCTTTGGACTTGATGAAAAGTGGATCATTCTTGGACTCTCACTGCTCAGGGCATCATGATGGGAGGCTCACCCCCTCGTGTGCAGCCAAGCCCTCATGGGGGACTATTATATAGGGATGGTTCTTATGATGAGGCCTCCCTAGATTGCCTCCTCCCTACAACCTCCACAGAGGCAGAGAGGTGTGAGAGCAGAGGCTGGTGTGGCCAGTGGACAAGGCAGGAGAGCAAGTGGGGGAAGGCCATTTGGGTCCTGGTGTCTGAGGCATCCCCAAAAGCCTGGCATGCCAGGCTGAGCCCTCTCCTGGAATAAACGGCTCTCGGTGTTTCCACCCCAGCCAGGAGGCCTTTGGTATTCCTGGCATTTATAGTGGAGTGGGTCTTCTGTTGCCCTTCCTCCAGGGGAGATTCCCTCCCTTGGGTGGACTTGACCAGGTGGGAGGCCCTGGTGTAGCATCCACACACTAACCCCGCCACCCTGGTGGTGTTGGGGAAGCCCTGGGCTCCCCAAGCACACCCTTCCTTGCACCATCCTCCTGTCACTGGCTGCTCCTCTGCCAGTCTCGTCTCAGGTGGGGGTGGGGGCGGCCTTCATCCCAGTGCAGGCTGTGAGGTCTCTGTATTCTGACTCCAGGAGCTGGCTGCAGAGACCCCATCAGCCCCTCTCCAAGCTGCCTCCTGGAGTTCCTGGCACTTGGAGGGTATTGTTCAGATATAAATACCATGTTACATAAAGCCTTGGCTGTCTCTCCTAAGTGTTCTTGGGAATATGTATCCACACTCCCTAGCACACCAGCACAACAGTTGGGCTGGTATCTGAGGGGCTTATAGCACCCCTGTGGGCTCTGCTGAGGGCAGTTTTGTGGTGGGTGTATCTACTGATCCAGCAGTGGTCCCTGCAGCCTCTCAGTGCCAGCGTGAAGGGTTGGTTTTCATGTTTGTCTATATGTTTGTGGCAGTTCTGACTTGGCTGGGTCATGATTATTTTAGCCCCTTGGCTTCCCTCACCAGGCCTGTGGTAATGGGCACAAAGGCACCTGAGTCTTTCTCAGTAGCCACTCTAAGAGCTGGTCTATGTGTTGCCTGTGGAATTGCTCTGCCGCCATGTGCACTGCCTGGGTCTTCCTTGGCTCCACCCAAAACATGCCCTTGGCTTTTAGGGTGGGCTGTATAGCCCGCTGGGGCTTCTGGAACCTAGCCCAATCACCTGCTCACCAGCCACTTTCTGAGTGCTGCTTGGTGTCAGTACAGAGCCAGGAGCCAGAGACTTAACACAGCCCCTGGCTGATAGAGCTTGTAGTCTCATAAATGTGAAGAGTGAACTGATGGGAGGCTGCAGTGCTTTGGAAAGACAAATGAAGGAGGTGGCTCTAATGGGAAGGTTGGGGAAGCTTCCTAGAGGAGGTGACTCTGAGTGGTGAGCTTTAAGGTCAGGTCAAGAGGAGGGCAAGAGTCTCCTAGGGCCATTGGGAACAAGGGGTGCAAAGGTTCCACGGCTGGGGAAGCTGACAGACCTGGTGTGGCAAGGTCTTGGTAAATGAGGGACACCAGGACAGATGGTGAGGCTTGGGTGGGGACAGTGGGGAAAAGAAAGTTATGGACAGGGCCAAGCTGTTGAGTTGGTAAAATGGCAGGACCTGGAGTTGCATGGGATGCAGGGTGCAGAGGAGAGGGATATCTCACTGGCACTGGGGTCTGAGGCTTACGCAGTACAAAGGCCTCGTGGGCTTACCCCCTAACGTGTGACTGCTATGGTACAGATGGAGAAGTTGAGGCTCAGTGTAGTCAGGGTGGCTGCGCAAGGTCACAAGGTGAGCCAGTGGGGAGGCTGGGATTGAAACCCAGGCCCGACTGTCTCCTGGGAGTGAGTGTCTTAGCTGTCTGCCTGCCTGCACCCACATACTTCCTCTCCCATAGGGCAGCAGCTTCGTACAGGCATTTCAGTGGTTTTGTTTTCCATTTGGTTTCCCTAAAGTAACAGTATGCAAGACGAATTAAAGGCTGTGTTTGAGTGCTCTATTCTGCTCCGGCTCAACTGCTTGGTGTTGTGGGAGAGGGTGAAGGAATTGTTTGATTCCTCTGGCTTGCCACATCTGTTTCCTCCTGCCTTGTGTCTCCCTGCCTGCCCTTGGCTCTGGATGAGTCTTCTCCTGTCCTTTGATTATGCCACTCTGCTGGGAAACCCTTGTGAGCTTCCCCGCAATACTTCCGAGCAATGGGTACCCCAGCCCAGCCCCATCAGGCCTGTGCTGAATCTTGATTGGCCCCGTTTGCCTACCTCAGCCAGCACCTGACTGATGTCCTTCCCCCAGTGCACAGCGCAGCAGTGAACGCCCTCTCCTTTCACCCGTCTGGAAACTACCTGATCACAGCTTCCAGTGACTCAACCCTGAAGATCCTGGACCTGATGGAGGGCCGGCTGCTGTACACGCTCCACGGGCATCAGGTGAGGGGTGTTGGCCTCAGTGGAGTGGGGCAGAAATGCCACCTTAAGGCCCATGCAGGGCTGGAATTCACCTGAGGTGGCCTTCCTCTGAAACCCACTGTGGTCCCCTGACAAGCTTGGGCAGTGGGGCGAGATGCAGAAATGGGTTTGCCACCTGCATGACCCTCAGGAAGATGGATGGAACCCTTTCCCTGTGACTTGGGCAGGTCACTGTGCATGGAACTGGTGCAGCTGAGAAGCAAGTATGGTAGTTAACTTGGGTGGAGGGTCAGGGGGATGCATTAGGGCATGGTTGGCAAAGTCCCCCCCGGGGGGCTGAATGGAATTTGTCTCCTAAAGGCCTCAGGCATTCCTTGGTCCAGTGGTTGAGTAGAGCCCTGGAACGTATGCCCTGAGTTGACACTGGGGTCTCCTGGGGGTCCTGAGGCGGGCAAACATCAATGCTTCTACAGAAAGAGACAACCGAAGATGTCTTGCAGATGCCAGACCAAAGGAGGGAAATCTCCTGCATATTTTTTGTTTGAGAATTTTTGGAATTGAATCAAGGGGCCAGAGGCCTCTCTGAGCGCACTTCAAAGCATCCGGTGCCCTGTACTACCTGAGTGGGTAGTGGCTAGTGTGCCTCTGTGGGCTGGCTTTGGGGAGTGGGCCGCATCTGGCTCTCCCCAGCAGCTGGCCTGTGTTTTGGCCTCTCATACATACCCTCACTAGGAAGTTGTGGCTGACCTGTCTCCTGTTGAGCAGAGCAGTCATCAGAATGTTTCTGGCTGGGACATAGTCACCACACCCAAGTGGGGCAGGAGCCATGGAGTCCAGAGATTTTAAGTTTGTCCTCTTCTCCATCTGTGAGCAGACAGGATAAAGAGTGGGGATGGGCCCCTGAGGGCTGAAGGAGGCCTGGGGTGTTCATGTGTCTTGGGCCAGCAGCCAGGTGTGGGATGTCTGGCCTAGGGCTCTCTGAGCTGTTGTTCAGGGTTCTACTGCCATCTCAGGGCAGGTGGGGGCTGTTTGGCCATGGCTGGGGGATGGAGACTTCGGCCTTTTCTTCTACATCCTTGGGGCCTGGAACCTGCTTGCTGCCCCCAGCCTTTTGGTGACCCCTTGTCTTCCCTATCAGAGACATGTCTAGTGCGCAGGACCAGCAGGCCAGCACATCCAGGTATAACATGCAGCCGGGCTGGGCTGGGGTGACTGTCAGCCCTAGTGTGAGCCTATTGGGGAGCCACCTTTGTAAGTCCTTGGGCAGGTCAGTTATTCAGATTGATGTGTAACCAGGAAGGCATTTGAAATCCATGTGAATGCAGCTACCTCCTTTCCTCCCCGCAGAAAGAAAAACAACATGCAAACAGATGCATATCAAGTGGTCACCTCTTTGGGGGCTGACTTACCTCTTAGCCTAAGAACACTTGAATGTGGTATCTAAAATGTCATTAACAGTGTTCGGGCACAGCATTCAGCACGTAAGGGAAAACCTATTGACATCATTCTCCCTGAGAAGTGAAATGGGAACCACAGAGCATCTCCTTATGCTGTCTGCTGTTAAACCTGGAAATGTGGGAACTAGGCTGAGGGACACCTGATCGTTTGGGGGTGTGGAGACCGGAAATGACTCCATGGAATCACTAGGCCATTTCTTCTTCAGAACACCAAGTTCACAGTGCCCAGAGGATGGGAGAAGAAAGAGAAATGAGGGCCGGCCTGTGGCTCACTTGGGAGACTGTGGTGCTGACAACACCAAGTCAAGGGTTAAGATCCCCTTATCAGTCATCTTTTTTTGTTTGTTTGTTTTTTTCCTTTTTGTCTTTTTTACTGACCGGTAACGGGATCGCAACCCTCAGTGTCGCGCCCATACCAGGGACCGGCAACGGGATCGCAGCCCTCGGTGTTGCGCCCGCACCGTGCTCAGCCAGTGAGCGGGAACCGGTCTCCACATGGGATCCGAACCCTCGGCGGGAGTGCCGACTCTCCAGTGTGCCACCGGGCCGGCCCAAGATCCCCTTATCAGTCATCTTTTTTTTAAAGAAAAAAAAGAAAGAAAGAAATGAGCTAACATCTGTTCATTTTGCCATCTGTTTGTCTGCTCATTTTCTGCTCCCCAGCTCATTGGGCAGGCCTCCAGGGATACAAAATGGATGTCATGGTCCTACCTCCTGGGGTTCATGGCCTGGGAAGTGGGGGACTCCATGGGGAGGTCAACAGAGCTGAAGACAGCATGAAACAAGTTAGGAGACCAAGAGAGGCAGGCTGGGTCTTATAAGGTACTTGGAGAGTTGGGTGATGGTGAAGGTAAGTAGGCCCTGCCTCTGTCTCCCAGGATGCAGCTCAGATGAAGGTCATGGATAGTCATGAAAGGCAGGATATGATGCTCAAATTTTTTTCTCCTCCCAGTCCCACAAACTCCCTATCAAATACAGAAACTTAGGATTGATTTGCCACAGATTTTAGGGTTCTTCCTCCTGGGATACCCATAACACCCAGCCCCACTGTGGGGCACTGTAGGTGCCAGGGGTGGGAGCTCCTGGGCCTGGCTTGCTCAGGGATCTGCAGACTGATTCAGGAGGGCAGGAGTTGCCCAGGGTTGCTCTGACTCGGCCCTGTCCCTGCATTTGCTTTAATCCTTACCTCTTTCTAGAAAATACTACTTCTCTCCCCACCCTCCTTTTCTTCAAGACCCCGTGGTGAGACAATCATGCACTCCCAGCTGGTGGTGGCTGCACAGTGCTAGATTTTACAGGTGGCCCTGATTTAAAGGTTCCCAACAAGGACAGATCTGGCCTTATTCCCTTGCCCCATCTGTGGTGTGGGGTTTCTGCATTGAGAGGGCTTTCTTTGGGGCACCTTACTAATGATGCTGAGGCAGCATTGTGATTGAAGAGTTTGGTCTAGGGTTGATGTAGGGGTGCAAGTGGAGCATGTGTAGGGCAGGGCTGCTGGAGATAGCCTTATTTACCCTGAGCAAAGCCCAGCTTGCCCTCTGTGCCCCAAGCCAGAAACCTTGGGACAGAGGTCTGCCAGAGTTTGCTGTGGCTCTTTGTCAGGACTGTTTCTGCCCTTAGGTTTGCGGTTATTCAAATTCAGCTAATGTTGGCTTCTTAAGGGAGGATAGTGCAGTTGAGCAGCCTTAATTTGGGCAGTTGGTTAAAATACAGAGCCTGCCAGCTGGACTGAATATCTAGTGCTTATGGAGATCTGTGGTCAGGAGCGGGGACTGTTTTGCTTCATCCCCAGGAGAGAAATCCCTGGAGGCTCAGTTGTCACCAACCTGCTCCAAGGACATTCGTGACTGATGAGAATTTGTGAGATGCTGTCAAGCAGGTTTGGCTCAGCGCCAGGAAGGTTTTTTGTAACTGCAATGACCCCTTTGGGGCATGCCTCTTCCTCCACTGAGCCCCAGGGAGAGGGTCTGGCTGGGGGCTGCATTACAAGGAGCTGCTTACAGTGGGCTGGAGCTCCACCCTGGCACTCTGCGGCAGATGTGTAGTCCTCATAGGCTCCCCACTCGTGAAGTCCATTCCCTGTCCTGTCCTTCCAGGAAGATGTGCAGCTGGGGTCTTTGACGACTTGAGCTTTCACATTTGTTTTGGGAAGTGGTGATGTGATGGGGACCTGGTGGCCAAGTGCCCAGTTGAGCACAGCTGCTGCCAGCCACTTCCTGAATCATGAGGCTGAGCAGCCCCAGGGCTGCTGAGGGATCCTGAGTGGATCCTAGGAGCCCAGGGGTTCTGTCCCACTGATAAGGAAGATGGCATATTTGAAAGCACTTTTGAGTCCAGGTGGTGAAACTGAGGGCCATCTGGACTTGTAGGGATCTTATGCCTGTTAGAGTAGCAGAGCTGGGACAAGTACCTACATCTGTGCAGTTCCCAACACACTCACTTGCCTCACACCACACTCACTTGCCTCACACATATGGCTTTTAAAATTGGAGTTATGATTTCACTCTTGTTTTTAGCTCGCTAGTCTGGGTAGGATGCCAGTAAGCCTCGTGGCCGCTTGTGTCCCAGCCTTACTGCTACATGATGCCGTTCTGGTCTAGCAGTAGGAAACCCCATGAAACTGTGGTTTGGATTTGGAAGACCTCCTTGTGGCAGTCCCCAGGCATAGCCCTGGCAGAGCTGTGGGAGGCAGGACCACTGAGGTTTTTGGCCTGGGGAGCAGCAATTCCCTTGTGCGTCCATTTTTGCACATGTGAACAGTGGACAGCACAGGTCGGGGGTGAGGGCAGCAGAGAGGTCAGCCACAGCGAGCTGTTGCTGGGGTGAGGCAGACCTTGACCAGGAGAGAGGAGCTCTAGGAGTGCCCAGAAAGGTGCCTCCATGTCCTGCTGTGAGGGCAGGGCCTGAGCAAGGCCCTCTGGGGACACTGTAGGGGGAGGGTCGGGGTGGAGAAAGAAGGGTCAGGGTAGCAGTATTGTTGGGCTGACACTCTTGTTGGGGTTTAGGCCACTGTCGCCCTGGTGTACCTTTCAGTTGTCTTCTAATGCACAGGGTCAACAGGACGGAGGAACTTGCTAACATCAGGATCTCCCAGTGCAGCCCCTGGGTCTCCTGGGCTGGACCTGTGTGCTGGCGTTGAGGGTAGCTCATCAGCAGGGAGTCTGACCGTGCGGGCAGTTTGGTGGTGCTCTGGTGCATTATTGGCCAAGCTTTCCATCGGCCCATTTGAGAACCTTTTAAAAATATATTTATTTATGGCCTCAAAACAAGTCTTAATACATTTAAAAAGACTAAGATCTTAGAAAGTGTGTTCTCTGACCACAATAACAGAAGGAAATTTAGAAAATTCACTAATGTGTGGAAATTAAACAACACTCTTCTAAATAAACAATGTGTTAAAAGAAAAATCACAGGGAGGCCGGCCCGGTGGCGCACTGCTACAGTGCGCTGCTTGGGAGCGCGGTGGCGCTCCCGCCGAGGGTTCGGATCCCACATACAAATCGGTTCCCGCTCACTGGCTGAGCGAGGTGCGGGTGCGACACGGAGGGTTGCGATTCCGTTGCCGGTCCCAGTCCGGTGCGGGCACGACACTGAAGGTTGTGATCCGTTGCCGGACACGAAAAAAGACAAAAAAAAAAAGAAAAATCACAGGGAAATTTGAAATAAAAATCAAAGCACAACATATCAAAATTTATAGGATGCAGGGCTCATGCAGTTCTTAGAGGAAAATTTATACTTGTAAACACCTATAGTAAAAATAAGAAATATCTGAAATCAGTAATGTAAACTTCTATCTTAAGAAAATAGAAAAAGAAGAGCAAACTGAGCCAAAAGCAAATATAAGTAGAAAATAACAAAGATTACAGCAGAAATGTATGAAATACGGAATTAAAAAACAATAGAGAAAATCAACAAAACCAAAAGTTGATTCTTTAAAAAGATGAACAGAATTTGCAAACTTTTATCTAGACAGACCAAGAAAAAGAGAAGACCAAAATTACTAAAATCAGAAATAAAGCAGGGGCATTATTACATTGTCATTATGGTTTTTTGTGGTGGTAAGATTTAGTTTCTTTCTCTTGCTCATTTGCATTTTTGTTCTCCCAGTGGATTTTGTTCTTTCTTGTATATTTGTGGTAGTGATTATCATTTTTTGGATTCCGGATACAGGACTTCCTTGAGGATTTCTTATAGGGCTGGTCGTGTGGTAGTGAACTCCCACAGTTTTTGTTTGTCTGGAAAATATACTATTTTTCCCTGGTTTCTGAAGGATAGCCTTGCTGTGTACAGTATTCGTGGGTGGCAGTTTTTTTCTTTTAGTATTTTGAGTATATCATCCCATTTTCTTCTGGCCTGTAGAGTTTCTGTTGAGAAGTGTGTTAGTCTGATAGGGGCTCCTTTATAGGTGACTTGATGCTTTTCTCTTGCTTCTTTTAAGATTCAGTCTTTGTCTTTGAGTTTTGCCATTTTGACTATAATGTGTCTTGGAGAGAATCTTTTTAGGTTGAATCTGTTTGGGGATTTTTGAGCCTCCTGGATCTGAAAGTCCGTGTCTCTTTCTATACCTGGGAAGTTTTCTGTTATTATTTTGTTGAATAGGTTTTCCATGCCTTTTCCTTTCTCCTCCCCTTCTGGAACACCCATGATTTGAATATTTATGTGCTTAAAGTTGTCTGCTAGCTCTCTTAGATATTCTTCATTTTTTGAATTTATTTTTTCCTTTTTTTTCCCCATCTGGGTTATTTCGAAAAGATTATCTTCAAGATCAGAAATTCTTTCTTCTGCTTGTTCTAGCCTGCTGCCTAAGCTCTCAGTTGTGTTTTTTATTTTATTGAGTGAATCTTTCAGTTCCATGAGTTTCTCTACATTCTTTTAAGGCATTAATTTCTTTGTAAATTTCCTCCTTCATATTCTGGATTTTTTTTTTCTCATTTCATTATGTTGTCTGAGTCTTCTCATATCTCAGTGAGTTTCCTTAAGATTGTTGCTCAGAATTCCTTCTCAGTCATTTCAAGGGTAACCTGCTCTATAGGGTCTGGTATTTGAGAATTACTATATTCTTTTGACAGTGTCATATTTTCTTGGATTTTCATATTTCTAGTAGCTCTTTGTTGATGTCAGATCATCTGATAGAGTAGTTGCTGCTTCTATTATTCTAGAGTAGGCTTTGAGGAGAGAGATGTCTTCTTTTTTTTTCTTGTCTCTGCTGGTGACTCTCATGTCAGTGTAATTGAGTGTTTGTCATGCTGCATCAAGCTGCTTTTACAGCAGCTGTGGCTGTGGTGGGCCACCTTCACAGGAGTGGTGTTTTTGGTGTGCTCCTTGCTTGCTTCCAGGCAGGGGATGCTGCCTTCTGCTCCTACCTAGTACCCTGGGCATGCTCTGCTTCTTGCTGGAGAGGGATGCCCTTGGCTCCTGCCTAGGACCCTGGGTGTGCTCTGTTTCTTGCCTGCTTCCAGGTGGAGGGGGCTTCCTAGGACCCTGGGCATGCTCTTGAGAGCCTTTTGTTTGAACAAGCTTACTTTGTGGGGATGGAGGGTCGTCTTAGTCCATTTTGTGCTGCTATAACAAAATACCTGAGACTGGGTAATTTTTAAAGGATAGAAATTACTTACAGTCTGGAGTCTGAGAAGTCTAAGATCAAGTTGCCAGCATCTGGTGAGGGCTGCTTTGTGCTTCCAAGATGGCACCTTGATGCCACATCCTCTGGATGGGAGGAATGCTGTGACCTTACGTGGCAGAAGGTGGATGGGCAAAAAGAGGACCTAACTCCCTCCATCAAGTCCTTTTACAAGAGCACCTAATCCCATTCATGAGAGCTGAACTCTATTGACTCAATCACTTCCCAAAGGCCACATCTCCCAAAACTGTTGCTTAGGGGATTAAATTTCAATGTGAATTTTGGAGGCCTTTGGACCTAAAAATTTTAGTCCTGCAGTCCTGGGTTTGGGACTCTGAGCTACAAAGGGCCATTTGGGGGTGTGACTGGAGAGCTCGTTACCATACATGCCATAGACCAAGAAAAGAGCTCGTTAGCTCTGTGACTCTTCAGAGGCTTCCACAGGGTGAGTGTCACTGAATGATTTGGGTGGCGGGCCAGAGAGCAGGGTGAGCCCTTTGTTGGCTTTGGTCTGTGTGGGCCCTGGCCCTCTTAACAGCCCTGCTGCTCCAGCTGTGTGGGTGCTCAGCAATGGCTGGAGGCAGTAGCTGGCTGCAGGTTTCCAAATGCAACCCTGAGCAGACACCCCTTTGCTAGGGCAGTGGGGGCAAGGCACTATTGGGAGCCTAGTGGGGTTGAGAGGTAGGATGGCCCTCCACCTCCAGCCTGACTCTGCCCACTCTAGGGAGAAAGCAGCAAAGAGGGAGGTGCTGCCAGCCTGGATATAGCGCGTTGCTCTCCTCCTTCATCTTGGCCCTGGGAACACCAGAGCCTGTAGCAGTTACCTTTGCAAGAGGCTTCTTTGAGGTCAAGTGTGGGTAAATGTTCGTTTGGGGAGGGTTCACATTTTCTTGCCTGGTGGGTGATGATGCCCAGCTTTCTAAGGAAAACCCCAATATTTCCAGGAACAAACAGCTTGTATCCACCAATTTCTGGTTTTGAAAAACCATGGGTTAAAAAAAAAGAAAAAGAAAGAAAGAAAAACCATGGGTGCTCTCCTGTCTTGTTCGGCCGGAACAGCCTGAGCTTCAGGGAGGCTGCCATTAGGGGAGGTAAGGGCTTGGGCATTGGGGTCAGACCATTCCAGCTTTACCTCTTACTGTGTGACATTGGGCAAGACCTTGACTTTGCTGAGCCTCTTTCCTCATCTGCGAGATTGATATCCTGTTATCTGCTTCATAATTGGAGAGGTCATGTCTAAATTGCCCAGCACCAGACTAAGTAGGTCCTCACAGATGTTAGTCCATTTCAGCTCTTGGAAAATGATCTGATGCGGTTTTAGGTGAGAGCTCTTTAAAAGGCCATTAAAAATTTCTGTATGGGCATGGACCTGGCAGTGAGTGGGCAGTTAGTGTTTACTGGGAAAATGTGTCTGGGGGGTGGTGTCTGATGACTTAGCCACCCTGTTGAGGGCCACAGTGCTGTGGCTGGAAGACCTCTCCCCTCTGGGATGGAGGCTCACCTCTTTCCCCCTCCCATGCACCCATGGCATCTTGCAGGGGTTTATTTGGCTTTTTATTTTGCTTAGGTTGTTGTCATCTCCCCCAGAATACCTTCTTGCTTTGGCTTGTTTTATCATGCAGCTCCTGAAATCTGTCGCCCAGTAGGCATGCTCAGGTGACTCCCTGAATCCAAATGTACTTGTCTCCACCAGCTGCTCTTAGTGGGTTTGCCTTTTCTGGTGCCTTGGTCTTCAGGTCCATATGCAGTGCTGTTCATTGAGTCATCTTTTCCAGGGCCTGACTCCTGGGGGGACTGGCTGGGGTATCAGGAAACTCTCATGGTGACAGTGGGCTGGTTGGGGGGTGCCACTGCCCTGGCTGAGGCTCTGGAAAGTCTTGCTTGGGGGATCTGCCAGGGCCATGACAATTAAGCAGGAGGAAAGGGAGTCCCTGCTTCTTGCTGGATGTAAGACAGATTTTGGAATGTCAGACCTGCAGAGGAGCCTCATCATCCTGTCTCACCCCCTCAATTTAAAGAAGGGAACACCAGCTGGGAGAGGGAAGGGCTTTCCCACTGACTACAGCCGTCGTTTAAAGCCTTGTGCCCAAGCTAGGCCCTCATAGCTCTGTGTGGCAAGTGTGGGGGCAATGTACTAGAAATACAGATTTATTGTTCTCTATTTTCTGAAACATAATCTTGAGCCATGCTCATTTTGGTTTAAGTTCCTTAGAGCTATTTGGGAGAGGATGGTGGGCCGGTCGTGGGTGGGGAGTTAAATCTGGTGTTTGTGGCTGTGCAGTTGGTGTGCATGTCACTGTAGAGTGACTGAGCTGCATGAGGAAGCCCACCATGTGGGTAAGTGGCCCTTGCTGTGGGCCAGACCTGCACAGGGGCTGCTGTCTGTGCTTGGAGGCTCAATCGGTGAGAATTCACAGGCTCAGAGTGTGGGACACACTGATGTTTACTGGGCGCTTGTGCCATGCTAGGCCCTGCTGGGGCTAGAGAAGTGGCAACAAAAGGGGCTCACCCTCAGGGAGGGGAGGCAGCAGTATGAAAGAGTGGCCTGGCATGTGGGCTGCTCCTCAGGCTGCTCCAGGTGGAAGCAAGCTCTTGGAATGCCTCTCCTCCCGTGTTTCTTAGAGTGCTCTGCGGATCTTGTTCAGTCCTCTCATTTTGGAGGATTATTTTGATGCTCAGAGGGTCATACCTTGCTTGGACGATTGGGCATGTCTTGGGAGAGGTGAGGGGACTTAAAGAGAGAGAGCAGCTCATTTACTCCACTGTAAGTGACCAAGAGGTCAGCAACCCAGAGTTGAGGGCTGGGAGCAGGTTTCCTTGGCCAGGACTGGGAGAGAGTCTCGGTATTCTCATGCAGCAACTCCTGCGCAGAGGGTGCTCCTTGTCTGCTGGATCGTGATGGCCCTATGGTCCACCACTCGGATATGGGAGTCTCCCAGTGGGGGCTTGTGGAAAAAGCAACCCAGTGGGCTGGTTTGCATCTGCCTGAGCATGGGGGTCAGAGACCAGAGCACTCACTCTGAGGCCTCTTGGGCCTCCTTGGTCTCCATGTCTCTGTTTGATGGCCACTCTGCTTTTACCTCTGACTTAGGGGGCATGTGGTGTGACAGTCCTATTTGTTCACTGGTAGGCTGTGCAAGAGCCAAGGAAAAACATTTCACAACTCTTGTGAGGTGGTGATGGATGGGGGTATACCTGGCTAGGTTTTTCCAGTGTAGCTGTTGTGGGCACAGTGGTCAGAGTTCAGGCATGCAGGGGTCTCAGTGAGTCAGGTGGGAGGGAGTGTGGAGGGTGGAGAGGTCTGGACAAGCTGCTGGGGGCAGCAGAGTAAGAGTCAGTATGACTGTGAAATCTAATCCAATCACTATGGACTCCTTTGTTTTGCCTGTTTTTTGTTTTTTTAAACTTTCTCCATTGATGCTCTGCCATTTGAAGAAACCAGACAGTGTGGTGAAATGACTGAGTGTGGGTCCAGCCAAGCTTGAGGGCCGAATATCACTGGGTCCAGAGGGAGAGTAGTGTGGGAGGCCAGTCCATGTCTAGTGCTCATGATTGAATAAGCAGGGTCATCTCACGAAAGATTCTGACTGCTCTTTTGGAGGTGGGGAGAGGGAGGCCCTGGTTGAGCCTTCGAAGCATCCCTTCCAGTGGACCTGGCCTGGAGTCAGATGGAGACCAGGGCTTCAGGCAGGTGGGCACCTCTGGCCGTTGGGGGCAGGCTGGAATCCACATGGCTGAAGGCCCAGCCAAGAGCTGCTGCTCAGAGTCACACTCAGAAGTCACTGAGGAGGCGCCCAGGGGCCAACCTTGCCTGTGGGAGGGAACAACTTGGCAATATGCCTGTCCCAAGCTGGGGTCCTGATGCCTTGAGAGTGCTTAATTGAATAGAAGGCATAAGCTACCATGAGAATAGAACAATCTCAAAGAACTTGCCTCATTATCTGATCACTAGCAATGATAAGACGTGACTCTCCCCAAGCCCCCATGGCTTGGAAACTTAAGAATGCACTCACAAGTAACTAACGGATTAAAGAGGAAATCGTGGTGGAAGCTAAACATTTGGAAGTGAACGACAGTGAAAATATTGCATACTGGAAACTTCTGGGATCTATCTGAGGAGGCACATTTGTAACCTTAAATGAATTTGTTTAAAACTGAGAAAGATTGAAAATAACTGAGTTAAGAGCTCAATGCAGGAGGCGACAGAAAGGACACAGAGAAAAAGGAGACCTTTTGTAGCTCAGAGTTTGAGGAGCAGTGAGTAGTCCAGTGGGCTGGAGCATTGATGAGGGGAGAAGGAGAGGGCTTGCAAAGTTGGGATGGAAAGAGGTAGAGGGTGCGCTAGATTGTCTGGAGCCTCGCAGTCCACACCTTGAAGCATGTCAGCAGCAGAGTCCTGTCTGTATTCTAGTCCATGTTGGCTTCGGCCCACAGTGAAGACCAGGGCCGGCCTTTCCAGGAGCGCGGAGGTACCTGATGCAGAGGCCACAAAGTTCTCTTGACAGATGGTCACTGCTGGGGAGGACTGCGGGCCCCACACAGTATGCTTGTTGCTCACTCCACCCTCAGAGTTTCCTGAGGCTTGGTCTCTGGGGAAAACACTAGCACGTCTTAGCTGGAGGATTCCTACCTCCTGTGCTCTGGTCCTGATCCCTCTGCTAGGCTGTGGGCTGCATTCTTCAGTGGTTCTGCTGCTGTTGTCACTGCTCTGTCTCTGACATCTTGTTCCCAATTTGGCATCTGGTGGTTGAGCAAGGACAAAGGAGAGTGACCTGTGAGTGTTTGCTTGGTCCCTTACTTGCTATGCCTTCTTGGAAATGTGCCATTACTCAGTGAGCTCTGGGCAGGCAAAGGGCCCCGTCTTTTTGACACTGCATGTACTGGTTTCCTTCTCTTTTCTCTGTTCCTTTGTTTTTCCCCCAAATGAAAATAGTTTTGTTGTTTTGTTTTTATATTATTGTAGCGATGCCAAATACTCATTGTTCAAAAATTCAAAGTATGGAAAATGACAGAGATTCCCAAGAATTAAGTAAAAGTTACCTGCAATTGTACCCCCTAACCCCCCCATTAATCCCTGTTAGTGGTGTCTGTCCACCTGACTTAGGGGGCATGTGGTGAGTGTCTGAGTGATGCACACCCTCCCTCTGTCCCACACTCAGGCCCTGCACATGTGGCCAGTGTTATGCAAATGGGGCCATACAGCCTATGACGCCTTGTACCTGGTATTGCACACCCACTGTTGGTATTGGGCATTGTTCCCCATCAGTAAAAGTGGGTCTACTTTATCTTGATTAATGGCAGCTTAGGCTTCCTAGGGTTGCTGGGGGTGGAGCACGCCTGTGCCCTTGTGGCTCCACCTGTGTGGAGAAGGCAGGTAATGGGACAGGCTGGAGGCTTTGCCTTGTGTCTTAAGGCTTGTTTTCCCAACTTGGACATGGCACTCTTATGGTTTGAATGTGTCTCCCAAAGTTCACATGTTGGATACTTGATCTCCAATGTGGCAGTGTTGGGAGATGGGGCCTAATGGGAGGTGTTTGGGTTGTGGAGACACCACCCTCATGAATGGATTAATGCCATTATAGTGTGAGTGGACTCCTTATAAAAGGACGAGTGTGGCCCCCTTTTTTTCTCTCTCACCCTCTTTGTCCTTCCACCATGGGATGACACAGCAAGAAGACCCTCACCAGATGCCAGCCCCTTTCTCTTAGACTTCCCAGCCTCCAGAAATGTGAGCCAATAAATGTCTTCATTAGAAATTACCCAGTCTCAGGTGTTCTGTTATAGAAGCACAGACCGTCCTCTGAGGGCTGCATGGGTTAATGCGGGTGAAGTGCCCCAGCTAGCCTGAGTGCCGTGCAGCAGCTGGTGTGGTGCTCACTCTCTTCTTCATCACTGCCTCTGAGAGCCCCTCTGAGAGGAAGAACCGTAGGTGGGTTCGGAAGTATGGGTGATCTGTTCCTTCCTGTCCAGTATGCCTGAGCCTGGGTGGCATCTCTCAGCTTACCCATATCCTGCAGGTGAGCAGAAGCTGTCTTGCTCCACAGCCTTCGGTCCCTTTTTCAGCCCCAAACTTGCTGGTCTTTTCTGGCATTGAGTGGAAGGTGCCTCCCAGTGTTCCTCTCGCCTATGGCTCAGCCGTGGCTCTGCTGCTAGAGGCCCCTGTCATGGGCAGTTGGGACTCCCTACAGTGGTCTGGAGTAACTGAGGTGACCTTTGTGATGGCAGCCATGCTGTTCTCATCTAGGAGAGAGCCTCTTTTATCTGGCTTTGCTTGGAGAATGTCAGGTACTGGCCACAATAAAACTTTGACTGGGAGGGAGAGATGGTTGTAGCTGTGGTCATGGTTTTGTGACTAAACAGATTCCTGCTCTGTGTATCTTTCTGAAATGGATTTCAGGCACGTGGGGAAGATAGTTCCTTCTTTACCAGGAGATCATGCACCTCCCTACTCCCCCAGGCCTGGACATGCTCACTGGCCCTCAGAACATTGCCTGGCATTCCCATTCAGGTGGTTATGCAGAGCTCCAGCACCTGGGAAGCCAGAGTGGCACGTCTCCCCCCAGGGCCTGAACATAAGGAAAGTGACTCGTTCAAGGGGTGCTTCATGTCAAGGACCTCCGACTGTCCTGTCTGCTTGAGCCATTGGCTCCTCCTCTGGTCTCCCAACTTCTCTGGTCAGCAATAGGGCATTATGGGAGAGGAGCATGGCCTGGCTCAGAGGGACTGAATTCAGGTCCCAGTGCTGAGTCTGGGGCTTTTCAGTGCATCTCTGTGACCTCCGGTTTCTCACTGGGGAAGCAGGGACAGTGATGCCAGCCCATCTGGCTGCCAGTGTGGACTGTCCCTTTAACTCATCTCTGCCCATCCATGATCGCATGGGCTATATCCTGTTGGGGAGCCCAGGACCAGAGTTCTCAGCTGTGGCACTTGCATCTGGCCACAAGCGGGCTCCTCAGCCGAAGGTTGGGGAGGACTGTGGGCTGAATGGGCTCTCAGTCCTTTCTCCTGCTGCTGCTGTCATTCAGGAATTTCTGGTTTTCTTCTGTGCACTTAGAATCTAGAGTGACCATTGCTGTTTGTTCTTTTTTTGTTCTGCTAGGGACCAGCCACCACCGTTGCCTTTTCAAGGACGGGGGAGTATTTTGCTTCTGGAGGCGCTGATGAACAGGTAAGTAAAGAGTGGTGTGAGGAATCCGCGCTGATGCTACTCAGCACCAAACAGGAGGCCAGAGACTGTCTTGGGGACGGGCTGGGTTTCACAGCTTCCTCGGTGGCTTTTAGCAACCGAGAAGGCCCTGCTGGAGCTTGGGACGGGGACACTCAGAAGCAGGGCCCTTGCCACTCCAGAGCGGGTCTCCTGCAGGTGCTGCCCTTATGGCAGCATCTTAGAACCCTCACTGCTCAAACTAGCATGGGTTGGAAGGAGTCTGGCTATTGCTGCCAAGAAAAAGCTGATGTTTTTTAGTTCTTTTCCTGATTATAAACAAATATATAATGATTATTGGGTACTTACTGCAGGCCTGGTAATGTGGCCAACGTGACAAGAGCTTCAGACCTTATTTAATTCTCATAACAGCTCTATGAGTCAGGCCTTCTCATCTCCCCATTCTGTAGATGAGGAAACTGAGTCCCAGCAGATGGCAGATCTGGGACAGGCACTGGGGCCCGTCTGACTTCAGACTTGTTCCCCTGTGCTGGGAGCCTCTACTCTGTCATCTGCTGCCCTTTGCTCCCCAGCCTGCTTGTGCAGTTTGAGGGGCCAGCATTTGCAATATCCTTGGCTGCAGAGAGAGGACATTGTGAGGAGGTCCTGTCCTGCCTTGTCACCGTTTGCACTGAGGCTTCAGCCTGTCAGCCCTGGTGCCTCCTGCCCAGACTGCTAAATACAATAGTCTGTCTCTTGGCAGGCACCCTGCCCCTGGGGTCTAGCCCAGAGCCTGGCACCAGGGAGGCCGGGAACACTGAAGAGTCCACCCGTCAACAGTCTTTCTCCAGAGTGTCTGCAGAGTGCTTCTTGTCCAGAGAACTGCACTCTCCCGAGGTGGGGAGGAAAGGGTGGCTGTTACGAGCCACCAGGTAGATTGCTGAGAATATTTATCCCATTGATGCTGGGCCTCACAGCTCTGGCTGCGTAGCCCAGAAAAGTCCCACCAGCCCTACATGAGCCCTGGCCCCAGCCACTCGTACCAATTTTGGTTGGAGACTCTTTGACCACAGCCTGGCATCTTCTCACACTGGCACCAGTCTCCACACTAGCAGACAAGGGGGGAGGAAGGCAAGGGACCCCTGAGCCTTCCCTGAGCTTGGAGGCCTGGCTTGTTGCTGAGAAGACAGGGAAACTGGTATAGTAAATCCACACAATAAAATAAAATAAATTCATATAGTATGAGAGGCAGCCTGGTGGAAAGTAGAGCTTCTACCCACTCTGGCCCCTCCTCAAGCAGCCACTGCTATCTGCTGCCAGGCTCCTTTTTAAAGCCTGCTCTGAGAGCTTTTTTGGAGGGACATTTGGCATTATCTCTTTACATTCATGATAGCCACTCTGCTCCCAGGAATTTATTTAGCTATTAGATTTGCACAGTTCTACAAGCACCCTGTAAACACGGGGGTGTATGTGCTGATGTTCGGTTTGTAAGGTGATGAGAGAGACCCTGGGTGCCCATCCATTTGGGAGCAGTAAGCAGTGGAGCTGCTCAGGGAGTTGTGAGGAGCCTCCCAAAAAACCCGGCTCACAGCTGCATCCCGAAGGGGATGGTGTCCAGGGCACCTCGAGTGTTCATCTTGTGTGGATACAGTGGTTTTTCTGTGACCTCAGTTGACCACTACCCGTGCTCCGCTATTCCTTTTGTGAAGCTCAAGCCAGCCATCCTGGAAGTGTTCCTAGAAGCACATGGCCACATGTGTCCAACAGCCTCCAGCAGGGGGTGCTCTCGTTCCCCCTCGCTTTCACGGAGGGGCCTTGGGACACAATCCTGTTTATAGCAGGATGCTCAGAGCGGGCTGTGTTTTTTACAGCTGAGCTCAGCCTTGGGATAACAGGTGTGTTACGGAGGGCTCCTTGGGTGCCAGTGTTTGTGCCAAGATGTCTCCTGCAAGCCTCACAGCAGCCCTGTGAGATGGGACCTAGGCTTATCCCCTTTTCACAGATGAGGGAACTGAGGCACAGAGTTTGAGTCCCTTGCCTATGGCCACATAGTAAGAGGTGGGGCCAGGATCTTAACCCCAGTAGTTTGGCCTGGAGTCCATATGTTAACCACTTCTTACAGTGTAACAGGGCAGGCCACCACCCTCACAGGAGCTTCTGTTTTAGTGGGGAGACAGATGATAAACAAGGAAAAGGGACACATGGATTAAATAGCTACTGACTCTGATGCTGTGAAGGAAATAAATAGAGGGCAATGATAAAAATTAGCAGGAGGCCAAGGAAGGCCTCTCTGAGAAGGTGGTGTTGAAGCAGACCCTTCAGCTTGAGAATGAGCCAGCCATGTGAAGCTTGGGCCCATAACACCCCAGGCAGAGGGACCAGCAAATGCCAAGACCTGCTGGTGCCACACAGTGATGCCCCTTCCTGGTGGCCCATCCAGATCTTTTTTTTTTTTTTTTTTTAATTTTATTTTGTCAATATACAATGTGGTTGATTATTGTGGCCTATCACCGAAACCTCCCTCCCTCCTCCCTCTCCCCCCTCCCACCCAACAATGTCCTTTCTGTTTGCTTGTCCTGTTAACCTCAAGGAGTTGTAATTGTTATGTCTTCTTCTCCCCACTGTTTTTTTTTGGTTTTTTTTTTGTGTGTGTGTGTGTGTGTGTGTGTGTGTGTGTGTGTGTGTGTGTGTGTG